>NC_084737.1:15773391-15783391 GCF_033978785.1 Entelurus aequoreus
TCACCCAGACCAGCGTCCAAACTAAGCACGTCTCTGTCTTTGCAGATGATCAAGTCCCTGAAGAAGACCATGCGCCCGGTCCTCAGTGACATCTCCATCGAGTGGCTCTTCCCCGAGACCAAGGAGGTCCTGCTTTCCCCGGTGGGCAACACCTTCCTGTATCCTGGCGACAGTCTGATCGGGTACGCCGTGGTTTGCGACGCCACCCGCTACCACACCAACCCCAGATCTGTAAGTGGGATGTTTTGGCATTTTCTGATATCCTCTTTCCCGCTATTTACTGTCCCACCTGCTCAGTGGCCGAGTGGTTAGAGTGTCCGCCCTGAGATCGGTAGGGCGTGAGTTCAAACCGAGTCATACCAAAGACTATAAAATGGGACCCATTACCTCCCTGCTTGGCACTCAGCATCAAGGGTTGGAATTGGGGGATAAATCACCGAAAATGATTCCCGGGCGCGGCCACCGCTGTGTCACTGCGTTTGGTGTAATGTCCTTAATCACGGTTCGTTGGTAGGCCTCCCAAGTCCATTAAGTCACATACTATTTCACCATACTTAATGCTTCTTCACATTATACTTGCTTTCAGTGTAGTTCAGCAAAGGCCATCACCTGTCACTCGAACCTGGTGACACTCTTTTTTTTTTAACTCATCACTAGTCTCTGACATAGTCTAACGCAGTGGTTCTTAACCTTGAATGGAGGTACCGAACCCCACCAGTTTCATATGCGCATTCACCGAACCCTTCTTTAGTGAAAAATAAAATGTTGTTTTTTTTCAAATTCAAGACAAAGTTATATGTTTTTGGTAACACTTTAGTGTGGGGAACATATTCTAAGTAACAAAGACTTAATTTAGAGTTATTTGGTTAGGGTTAGGGTTAGAGGGTTAGGGCCAGGGTTAGAGGGTTAGGGTTATAATAAGGCCATGCCGAATAAGGCATTAATAAGTACTTAATAATGACTAGTTAAGAGCCAATATGTTACTAATTTGCATGTTAATAAGCAACTAATTAACGGTTAATATGTTCCCCATACTAAAGTGTTACCATGTTTTATTACTGGTGCACAAAATGAACCGTGCATGAACATCACCTTGTACAAACAACAAAACCAACACAGTGCATAAACTCACAACAAATTACACACCTGCAAATCAGTCTGACTTCTGCTGTTGCCGTATCCATAATACGCCGATAGGGAGAAGTTTTTATTTACACGATGAGTCGGGTGTGTCTTGACCTCCGCCGAACCCCTGAGCCCGACTCACCGAACCCCTAGGGTTCGATTGAACCCAGGTTAAGAACCACTGGTCTAATGTAAGGCTCTACACGTCAAGACTGGTGATAATTTGAGTATTGTGTGAAGTACTCAATCATTACAGAGCAGATTTACAAAAATATGAACTATGTCACTCTAGATTCAAACTTTTTTTATTTTTGGTTACTATACCACAAACATCACGTTTAGACTAATTCATTACTAGGTTGTCCTAATTTAGCTTATGAAGGGATCTGTCTTGGTCGGCCTGTTCTTGTAGACCAGGGGTGTCAAACTCAAATACAGAGTGGGCCAAATTTTTAAACTGAACAAAGCCACGGGCCAAGGTTGAACAAATGAAACTTTTAATAGGGACCCAAACAAGTTTTGCATTGAATATTGAACAAGCAAGGCTTATATAACTTTATAGTGACATGCAAAATCCAGTTTCAAAAAATAATAATAATAATAAAAAAATATCAATGACATATCAAATACAATTTAAATAAGAATGGAATGCCTCTTTTCTATTTGCAGCCTTCTGAGGTAAATATCAACATTAACTTTTTCCACAGGCTAATAAAATAATGAATAAACCAACCATTCAGGACTTTAAACTGCTCAGTTTGCAACACACTGATCTAATCGGATGTGCCCAAGCCAGATACCTGCCATCTTTTCTGGGATGCTAGTTCATTAATGTCGGAGCTCAGGCTTTGAGCTGAGGCAACCTTCATTATCCAACCAAGGTGTTCATTAGTCTGGTGTGCCATGAGATACAGTCTGGTGTGCCGTGGGAGATGATCTCATTTCACCTATTTGGGTAAAAAATATTTTTTGCAAACCAGTAATTATAGTCTGCAAATTATAGAATAGAGTAGAGTTTTATTTGTCATTATTACAGTGAACATGTTCAAAGAACAACGAAATTGGAGAGTAACCATGTAATACTCTTCCATATCAGTAGGTGACAGCCGGTAGCTAATTGCTTTGTAGATGTCGGAAACAGCGGGAGACAGGGTGCAGGTAAAATTGTGTCTAATGCTTAAACCAAAAATAAACAAAAGGTGAGTGCCCCAAGAAATGTAATTGAAGCTTAGGGAAGGCTATGCAGAACGAAACTAAACCTGAACTGGCTACAAAGTAAACAGAAACAGAATGCTGGACGACAGCAAAGACTTACTGTGGAGCAAAGACGGCGTCCAAAAAGTACGTCCGAACATGACATGACAATCGACAATGTCCCCGCAAAGAAGGATAAAAACAACTGAAATATTCTTGATTGCTAAAACAAAAGTAGATGCGGGAAATATCGCTCAAAGGAAGACATTAAACTGCTGCAGGAAAATACCAAAAAAAAGAGAAAAATCCACCAAAATAGCAGCGCTAGACAAGAACTAAAACACTACACACAGGAAAACAGCAATAAACTCCAAATAAGTCATTGTGTGATGTGACAGGTCGTGACAGTACACCTACTTTGAGACAAGAGCTATAGTGATGCATGCTTGGTTATGCTTTAAAGTCATATCCAACAATAGCGACAATGACTTTTTACTGTCAACTGAGTTTCATTTTTTAAATGATTTTTGCTGGTGGTGTGCCTCCACATTTTTTCAATGCAAAAAATGTGCCTTGGCTCAAAAAAGGTTGAAAAAGACTGCATTAGTCATTATATCTCGTATTGCACAGTCTTGGGGGCGTGCCTTACAGGCACTGCTTTTAACGTCCTCTACGAGCTGTCGTCACGTCCGCTTTTCATCCATTCTAACAACGTGCCGGTCCAGTCACAAGATATAAGCGGCTTCTGTACACACCATACGCGAATGCAATGCATACTTGATCAACAGCGATACAGGTTACACTGAGTGTGGCCTTGTAAGCAACTTTAACATTGTTAGAAATATGCGCCACACTGTGAATCCACACCAAACAAGAATGACAAACACATTTTGGGAGAACATCCGCACCGTAACACAACATAAACACAACAGAACAAATTCCCAGAACCCTTTGCAGCTCTTCCGGGACGCTACAAAATACACCCCCCCCCCCTCCCCGCTACCACCAACCCCCCCTCTTTCGAGACTGGTGTAATTCAATTTGTCCTTTTGCCCTGCATCACCTATTTTTCCAATGATCCTAAAGTATTTTCAATACATTGGGTGAAAATTCATTTGAGATCAGTTATTGACAGGCTTTTTTTCTGTGTCTGGTACACTACTGGGTGTTGTTGGTGGCACTGTTGGACTTTTAGTACCATCCGCTGCCAATGGAGGGCGCTCCAAGACCGCATTTGACTGCTCAGGAGTTTCAGGCTCTACTGGTAGTTGCTGCCGTCAGCCGTTTTCTGGATGTTATTGATGAAATCATTTGGAGCCAAAAGTACTGACAAACCTCCATCTTCTAAACTTGTAATCTCTTCACTTTCCAAGTAATTCAGAATCTCTATTGTACTTCTACCGCAAGTTCTGATTTCATCTCTTCACTTCTTAATTTATGATGATACACGGATAACGTGACAAGTTTCTTGTCGATTTCGGTCTGTAGTGATTCCCACTCAACATCCATGTTCAGACTGCGTTGGTACAAACCCCGTTTCCATATGAGTTGGGAAATTGTGTTAGATGTAAATATAAACGGAATACAATGATTTGCAAATCATTTTCAACCCATATTCAATTGAATATGCTACAAAGACAACATATTTGACGTTCAAACTGATAAACATTTTTTTTGTTTTTGCAAATAATCATTAACTTTAACACGTGACAAAGAAGTTGGGAAAGGTGGCAATAAATACTGATAAAGTTGAGGAATGCTCATCAAACACTTATTTGGAACATCCCACAGGTGAACAGGCAAATTGGGAACAGGTGGGTGCCATGATTGGGTATAAAAGTAGATTCCATGAAATGCTCAGTCATTCACAAACAAGGATGGGGCGAGGGTCACCACTTTGTCAACAAATGCCTGAGGAAATTGTTGAACAGTTTAAGAAAAACCTTTCTCAACCAGCTATTGCAAGGAATTTAGGGATTTCACCATCTACGGTCTGTAATATCATCAAAGGGTTCAGAGAATCTGGAGAAATCACTGCACGTAAGCAGCTAAGCCCGTGACCTTCGATCCCTCAGGCTGTACTGCATCAACAAGCGACATCAGTGTGTAAAGGATATCACCACATGGGCTCAGGAACACTTCAGAAACCCACTGTCAGTAACTACAGTCGGTCGCTACATCTGTAAGTGCAAGTTAAAACTCTCCTATGCAAGGCGAAAACCGTTTATCAACAACACCCAGAAACGCCGTCGGCTTCGCTGGGCCAGAGCTCATCTAAGATGGAGTGATACAAAGTGGAAAAGTGTTCTGTGGTCTGACGTCGTGTCCTCCAGAACAAAGAGGAAAAGAACCATCCGGATTGTTCTAAGCGCAAAGTTGAAAAGCCAGCATCTGTGATGGTATGGGGGTGTATTAGTGCCAAAGACATGGGTAACTTACACATCTGTGAAGGCGCCATTATTGCTGAAAGGTACATACAGGTTTTGGAGCAACATATGTTGCCATCCAAGCAACGTTACCATGGACGCCCCTGCTTATTTCAGCAAGACAATGCCAAGCCACGTGTTACATCAACGTGGCTTCATAGTAAAAGAGTGCGGGTACTAGACTGGCCTGCCTGTAGTCCAGACCTGTCTCCCATTGAATTATGAAGCCTAAAATACCACAACGGAGACCCCCGGACTGTTGAACAACTTAAGCTGTACATCAAGCAAGAATGGGAAAGAATTTCACCCGAGAAGCTTCAAAAATGTGTCTCCTCAGTTCCCAAACGTTTACTGAGTGTTGTTAAAAGGAAAGGCCATGTAACACAGTGGTGAACATGCCCTTCCCCAACTACTTTGGCACGTGTTGCAGCCATGAAATTCTAAGTTAATTATTATTTGCAAAATAAAAAAAAAGTTTATGAGTTTGAACATCAAATATGTTGTCTTTGTAGTGCATTCAACTGAATATGGGTTGAAAAGGATTTGCAAATCATTGTATTCTGTTTATATTTACATCTAACACAATTTCCCAACTCATATGGAAACGGGGGGACTTCGGTAGTTCACTACACTGCACTGTTTTCATCAAAACTTCCTTCCGCGGGGATAACTTCGCCTGACCGGGCGGAAACTCCAAAATTATGTTTCACCCCTAAAATGACCAAACGTCGTCTCTTCGACGCAATATTTATTCAAGAAACCCACGGTTCATATTACAGGCATTTTCTGATATCGTCTTTCCCGCTATTTAATGTTCCACTTCCTGTCTCCTTCTCGAGCATGCGCATTACACACATAACCTAAGAACTGACGCAGCTCCCTCTCCCAATACTCATAACCAATCATACATGGAGATGAATATGAAAAATGAAACACATTGCATAATAATTTTAACAAAAACAGAACAAGTATTATTCTCTTTATGCATCATAATACAACTCTAGTTTCAGGGTGCTACAGTAGCACTTGTTAGTTATGGTATACTAATACTTGTAACACAAAATACTATTAGTCATAACTAAAAAAGACAGAATATAAATGAGGAAATGTAGAAAGAAATACTTTTATGTCAATATATTACAAAAGCCAAAACCAGTGAAGTGGCACATTGTGTAAATGGTAAATAAAAACATAATACAGGGATTAGTAAATCCTTTTCAACTTATATTCAATTGAATAGACTGCAAAGACAAGATATTTAAATGTTCACACTGAGAAACATTTTTTTTTTAATGTAAATAATCATGAATTTAGAATTTAATGGCAGCAACACATTGCAAAAAAAGTTTTTACCACTGTTTTTACCACATGGCCTTTCCTTTTAACAACACTCAGTAAATGTTTGGGAACTGAGGAGACACATTTTTGAAGTGGAATTCTTTCCCATTCTTGCTTGATGTACAGCTTAAGTTGTTCAACAGTCCGGAGTCTCAGTTGTGGTATTTTACGCTTCATAATGCGCCACACAGACTACAGGCAGGCCAGTCTAGTACCCGCACTCTTTTACTATGATGCCCCGCTGTTATAAGACGTGGCTTGGCATTGTCTCGCTGAAATAAGCAGGGGCGTCCATGATAACGTTGCTTAGGTGGCAACATATGTTGCTCCAAAACCTGTATGTACCTTTCAGCATTAATGGTGCCTTCACAGATGCGTAAGTTACCCATGTCTTGGACACTAATACACCCCCATACCATCACAGATGCTGGTCTTTCAACTTTGCGCCTAGAACAGTTCGGATGTTTTTTTCCCCTCTTTGGTCCGGAGGACACGACGTCCACAGTTTCCAAAAACAATTTTAAATGTGGACTCGTCAGACCACAGAATACTTTTCCACTTTGTATCAGTCCATCTTCGATGAGCTCGGGCCCAGCGAAGCCGGTGGTGTTTCTGGGTGTTGTTGATAAATGGCTTTGGCTTTGCATTGTATAGTTCTAACTTGCACTTACAGATGTAGCGACCAACTGTAGTGACTGACAGTGGTTTTCTGAAGTTTTCCTGAGCCCATGTGGTAATATCCTTTACACACTGATGTCACTTTTTGATGCAGTACCGCCTGAGGGATCCAAGGTCCGTAATATCATCGCTTACGTGCAGTGATTTCTCCAGAATCTCTAAACCTTTTGATGATATTACGGACCGTAGATGGTGAAATCCCTAAATTCCTTGCAATAGCTGGTTGAGAAATGTTGTTCTTAAACTGTTGGACAAGTTGCTCAGGCATTTGTTGACAAAGTGGTGACCCTCGCCCCATCCTTGTTTGTGAACGACTGACCATTTCATGGAAGCTGCTTTTATACCCAATCATGGCACCCACCTGTTCCCAATTAGCCTGTTCACCTGTGGGATGTTCCAAATAAGTGTTCGATGAGCATTCCTCAACTTTGTCAGTCTTTTTTGCCACTTGTGCCAGCTTTTTTTAAACATGTCACAGGCATTAAATTCCAAATGAGCTAACATTTGCAAAAAACAACAAAGTTTTCCAGTTCCGACGTTAAATATCTTGTCTTTGCAGTCTATTAAATTGAATATAAGTAGAAAAATATTTGCAAATAATTGTATTCTGGTTTTATTTACCATTTACACAACGTGCCAACTTCACTGGTTTTGGGGGGTGTAGTTTGATCCTGGAACCAATTATTCATATTATTTCCTATGGGGAAATTTTTTTCAAACAGTTAGTAGATTTCGATAATTTGGGGTTTCCTCACCAAGTCCTGTTTTACGTTTGAAAGACTTGTGATCAATCCCGGACAGGACAAGAGACGGCGATACAGCATGATGCGCTCTGTGGGCTCGGGGAGCTCCGTCTTTTACCACTCCCAAGAGGAGGACCTGCTGAGGACCCCTGCCGACAAAGAAACACCTCGGGGCGTTCTGCACGACCCCAACCGGGACACCGTGGCGGACACCAACTCGGTCGACGACGACGGTGAGCTCACTTCCTGTCTACGGTCTCGCCGGTTTTCTTCACCTTGGGGTTTCTGCCGCAGCGTCGGGCCTGGAGGCTCAGGCGAGGAGGCGAGCGTACAGCACCAACCAAATAGCCGAGCACCTCCCGGCTAAGAAGTACACCTCCAGTGATCCCAGCTCCGTCATGCCCAAGAACCCTCTGAGGAGAGCCCAAGTCCAGGAGCTGCTCGGCCACGTGAGCCCCGAGCACGAAACCCACTGGAGGAGAGACTTCCAGGTGTGCGAAGTTGGCGCGCATCAAACGTCTCCAAAATACCCGATTGTCTTATTTTTAAGCCTCAGCTGGCCAGTCTGTGCGCCGCGTCTTCGGAAGAGCGTCCTCCTGGGGTCCAGGAACCTCCGCCGGGGGAGGCGGGCTCGGAGGCTCGGGATAGCGCGGCGCAAGCCCGGGATGGCAACGTCGCCGGAGAGGACGGATCCAGGTCATCCACAGAGAGTCCGTCCATAGGCAGCGTGGGAGATGCAGGTAAGAACCGAAGCACGGTCGGGAGTCAAATGGCTTCGTGGAAGTGGAAACCGTTTACCGTATTTTCCGGACCATAGGGCGCACCGGATTAAAAGGCACACTGCCGATTTTTTCATACAAAAGGCGCATTAAAGGCCTACTCAGTGTTTCCCACACATTCATTTATTTGTGGCGGCCCGCCACGAAAGAATTACGTCCGCCACAAATAAAAAATAAAAAATAAAAAATAAAATATATATATATTTTTTTTTTGTGTGTACTTTCTAGCTTCTCAAGCAAATCATATAGTTGATGTAGATGCCCATATCGGCTGTTCAGATTTACTTTACAAAAGAGAAATGTAGGATACCTCTCTTGTTGCCTTATTTGTATTTGACCACTACTGTTTTCTGTTTATTTGTTACTGACTGTGGCAGGACACCTCTGCCTCTGTTTTACTTTATGTTGCTGGTAAATAATATGGTTGTAGTAGTAGGCTAAAGTTAAATGATTTAGTATGCACTAATTAAAGGGGCAGTGCTTTAAAAGACATTTTAGCTTTCATATTTTATAAGACATATTTTTTGTAAGAACCACAATTAATAAATATATTTCAGTGAATAACTTTTTGTTCAAAATTGTATATAAATATGTACATAAAGTGTTGTAATTATATTGTAAAATGGATAGTTGGATGGATGGATGGACGTTTAAAACAAAACTGTTATTATTAATTAGTAAGTATACATTTTTTGAGCCTTTTTAGAGAAAATCATATCATTGTAGTAAATTATGCAAATTACTTGATGATGTCAGGGTGACCACGCCCATAGCCACGCCCCCACCGCCACAGGTATCTTGACAGTTTATGGGAAACACTGCTACTGAAATGCGATTTTCTTATTTAAACGGGGATAGCAGGTCCATTCTATGTGTCATACTTGATCATTTCGCGATATTGCCATATTTTTGCTGAAAGGATTTAGTAGAGAACATCGACGATAAAGTTCGCAACTTTTGGTCGCTGATAAAAAAGCCTTGCCTGTACCGGAAGTAGCGTGACGTCACAGGTTGTGGAGCTCCTCACATCTGCACATTGTTTACAATCATGGCCACCAGCAGCGAGAGCGATTCGGACAGAGAAAGCGACGATTTCCCCATTAATTTCAGCGAGGATGAAAGATTCGTGGATGAGGAAAGTGAGAGTGAAGGACTAGAGGACAGTGGAAGCGATTCAGATAGGGAAGATGCTGTGAGAGGCGGGTGGGACCTGATATTCAGCTGGGAATGACTTAAACAGTAAATAAACACAAGACATATATATACTCTATTAGCCACAACACAACCAGGCTTATATTTAATATGTCACAAATTAATCCCGCATAACAAACACCTGGGGATAGGTTGATTGGCAACACTAAATTGGCCCTAGTGTGTGATTGTGAGTGTGAATGTTGTCTGTCTATCTGTGTTGGCCCTGCGATGAGGTAGCGACTTGTCCAGGGTGTACCCCGCCTTCCGCCCGATTGTAGCTGAGATAGGCTCCAGCGCCCCCCGCGACCCCGAAGGGAATAAGCGGTAGAAAATGGATGGATGGATGGAAACACCTCCCCCATCATGTCCATATAACCCGCCAATACAACTCAAACACCCGCACAACACACTCAATCCCACAGCCCAAAATACCGTTCACCTCCCCAAAGTTCATACAGCACATATATTTTCCCAAAGTCCCCAAAGTTACGTACGTGACATGCACATAGCGGCACGCACGTAC
>NC_084737.1:15788391-15805891 GCF_033978785.1 Entelurus aequoreus
CAAACACACCACCCTCATCCCCGTCGACCTGGACACCAACGAGTACCTGCACACCTGCATCGAGTACATCCACCCAGGTGACCAGACTACGTCACGCAATAGTCTATTCACGTCCAAACACGAGTCCTCATACTGTCATGTAGACATTTTCAAGTGCTTAGGGAGCTAAAATTGGTCAGAGTGTGTGTACTTTTATCATCTTATACACTAACTCTGCACCTTTTCTTGCCCTGTTTTGGGATCTGAGTCGAGGGTGTGGTCGTGGCTTCTGCAGCCCATTGAGACATTTGTGATTAAGGGCTATAGAAGCAAACTTTGATTGATTTCATGATTGATACTGTGCTACCATTACGCTCACATTTTAACATCATGCTGTTGTAAGTCAGGTATCGTAAGTTATATCTAAGGATATCAGAAGTGATATAAGTTGAGGTAGGTATCAAAGCTTATCATAAGTTATCATACATCATTATACAAACCCCGTTTCCACATGAGTTGGGAAATTGTGCTAGATGTAACTATAAATGGAATACAATGATTTGCAAATAATTTTCAACCCATAGTCAGTTGAATATGCTACAAAGACAACATATTTGATGTTCACACTGATAAAAACATTTTTTTTTGCAAATAATCATTAACTTTAGAGTTTGATGCCAGCAACACGTGACAAAGAAGTTGGGAAAGGTGGCAATAGATACTGATAAAGTTGAGGAATGCTCATCAAACACTTATTTGGAACATCCCACAGGTGAACAGGCACATCGGGAACAGGTGGGTGCCATGATTGGGTATAAAAGTAGATTCCATGAAATGCTCAGTCATTCACAAACAAGGATGGGGCGAGGGTCACCACTTTGTCAACAAATGCGTGAGCAAATTGTTGAACAGTTTAAGAAAAACCTTTCTCAACCAGCTATTGCAAGGAATTTAGGGATTTCACCATCTACGCTCCGTAATATCATCAAAGGGTTCAGAGAATCTGGAGAAATCACTGCACGTAAGCAGCTAAGCCCGTGACCTTCGATCCCTCAAGCTGTACTGCATCAACAAGCGAAATCAGTGTGTAAAGAATATCACCACACAGGCTCAGGAACACCTCAGAAACCCACTGTCAGTAACTACAGTTGGTCGCTACATCAGTAAGTGCAAGTTAAAACTCTCCTATGCAAGGCAAAAAACGTTTATCAACAACACCCAGAAACGCCGTCGGCTTCGCTGGGCCTGAGCTCATCTAAGATGGACTGATACAAAGTGGAAAAGTGTTCTGTGGTCTGACGAGTCCACATTTCAAATTGTTTTTGGAAACTGTGGACGTCGTGTCCTCCGGACCAAAGAGGAAAAGAACCATCCGGATTGTTATAGGCGCAAAGTGTAAAAGCCAGCATCTGTGATGGTATGGGGGTGTATTAGTGCCCAAGACATGGGTAACTTACACATCTGTGAAGGCGCCATTAATGCTGAAAGGTACATACAGGTTTTGGAGCAACATATGTTGCCATCCAAGCAACGTTACCATGGACGCCCCTGCTTATTTCAGCAAGACAATGCCAAGCCACGTGTTACATCAACGTGGCTTCATTGTAAAAGAGTAAAATACCACAACGGAGACCCCCGGACTGTTGAACAACTTAAGCTGTACATCAAGCAAGAATGGGAAAGAATTCCACCTGAGAAGCTTCAAAAATGTGTCTCCTCAGTTCCCAAACGTTTACTGAGTGTTGTTAAAAGGAAAGGCCATGTAACACAGTGGTGAACATGCCCGTTCCCAACTTCTTTGTCACGTGTTGCTGGCATCAAATTCTAAGTTAATTATTATTTGCAAAAAAAAAATAAAGTTTATGAGTTTGAACATCAAATATCTTGTCTTTGTAGTGCATTCAACTGAATATGGGTTGAAAAGGATTTGCAAATCATTGTATTCCGTTTATATTTACATCCAACACCATTTCCCGACTCATATGGAAACGGGGTTTGTACGTATCATAGGTTATATCATAGGTGTACAGCTCTGGTAATGGGTACATTCGCACCCACCTGCACAAATGTACTTCAAAATGTAACAATCAAAATAAATATGACTTTTTGTTTGTTTACTAGGGCATGCATATGTTATATGCATTAGTTTGACCATTTAAAATCAACGATAATAAAAAGGAGATGCTTGGAAATAGCATAAAAATGCCCCAAAAACTTGGAAAAACGCGATACATAGCGTTACTTTTTGGTGTAACCATCATGAGCGTTCTGTTCAGGTATATTTCTTTTATATTTTGATAAATCATCATATTCATGTATTACTACATTTAAATAGGTATTGATCAATCTTTAAGCTGTGTGTATTTGATTTCAGTTTGCTTTTGACATCTTATTTAGAATTGTAGTTGAAACTTTTACAACCTTGTGTTGCGCTCATGATGGCGTAACCAAACTAGATTTCATTTAATGATCTTATTTTGAATATTTATTCCCTTTTTGACATTTAGTATATTTAAATATTCATTTATAAACATTGAAGACATTTCAAATATCAATAAAATGCAATTGCCTTCATCTTGTAGGGTAATGTTTAGTTACACCAAGTCATGAGCGTAACATTAAGCTTCATCACTTTGACTTGTAATGTCTCTAATTCTGGTGGTGTTTGGTGGTAGCGTGGGTGTATATTGTAGCGTCCCGGAAGAGTTAGTGCTGCAAGGGGTTCTGGGTATTAGTTCTGTTGTGTTTATGTTGTGTTACGGTGCAGATGTTCTCCCGAAATGTGTGTGCCGTTCTTGTTTGGTGTGGGTTCACAGTGTGGCGCATATTTGGAACAGTGTTAAAGTTGTTTATACGGCCACCCTCAGTGTGACCTGTATGGCTGTTGATCAAGTATGCCTTGCATTCACTTATGTGTGTGTAAAAGCCGCATATATTATGTGACTTGACCGGCACGCTGTTTGTATGGAGGAAAAGCGGATGTGACGACGGGAGAAATTCGGGAGAATGGTTGCCCCGGGAGATTTTTGGGAGGGGCACTGAAATTCGGGAGTTTCCCGAGAAAATCGGGAGGGTTGGCGAGTATGGGTGTACAGTTAGCATATTTGCTAGTTGTGCACAATGTTTTGAGTAACATTCGAACTTTCACTGCGTGAACAAAATGTTGCTGCTTTTTGAGATGTGTAGCAAAGCCTGTTTTTTTTTTTTTTTTTTACGGACCATTTGAACATACTTTATTGCTGTTTAAGTGTAAAAACAAATTGTACAATTGAAAAGAAGTGAAGCTAATAGGGCTGTCTAATTTTATTTTTTATAAATATGACAAACATGTTTGTAATTTCTCACTTTTTAGGCGACGGCTTTAAAAGAGGCTCGCGCTCCAATTCGGGGAGCAGGAAGAACCGGGCTTACTCGGTGGGACTGGGCCGCTCGCAGTCTGGCGGCGTGTCGGAGGACGCGGAGGACGCCGCCACGCATAACAGTATGTTGTTTTGGACGTCCTCCCTTTTATTGTAGTCAGTGTTGCCTCTCTGCATGGCAGAATAAAAACACTCTGCATTCTCGTGTCAGGTGTGGACGACGCCGTCTCTCCCTGCAGCACGCCGTCCTCGTCCGGCTGGGAGAGATGCAGTTTTACAGAAGGTATGTACCAAAAAAAATTGGTGCAAATAATCATGAATTTAGAATTTAATGGCAGCAACACATTGCAAAAAAGTTGTCACAGGGGCATTTTTTTACCACTGTGTTACATGGCCTTTCCTTTTAACAACACTACAACCTACTCAGTGGCCTAGTGGTTAGAGTGTCCGCCCTGAGATCGGTAGGTTGTGAGTTCAAATCCCGGCCGGGTCATACCAAAGACTATAAAAATGGGACCCATTACCTCCCTGCTTGGCACTCAGCATCAAGGGTTGGAATTGGGGGTTAAATCACCAAAAATGATTCCCGGGCGCGGCTACGCTGCTGCCCACTGCTCCCCTCACCTCCCAGGGGGTGATCAAGGGGATGGGTCAAATGCAGAGGACAAATTTCCCCACACCTAGTGTGTGTGTGTGACAATCATTGGTACTTTAACTTTACTTTAACTTTAACTGAGGAGACACATTTTTGAAGTGGAATTCTTTCCCATTCTTGCTTGATGTACAGCTTAAGTTGTTCAACAGTCCGGGGGTCTCCGTTGTGCTATTTTAGGCTTCATAATGCGCCACACATTTTCAATGGGAGACAGGTCTGGACTACAGGCAGGCCAGTCTAGTACCCGCACTCTTTTACTATGAAGCCACGTTGATGTAACACGTGGCTTGGCATTGTCTTGCTGAAATAAGCAGGGGCGTCCATGATAGCGTTGCTTGGATGGCAACATATGTTGCTCCAAAACCTGTATGTACCTTTCAGCATTAATGGTGCCTTCACAGATGTGTAAGTTACCCATGCCTTGGGCACTAATACACCCCCATACCATCACAGATGCTGGCTTTTACACTTTGCGCCTAGAACAATCCGGAAGGTTCTTTTCCTCTTTGTCTTTGACGTCCACAGTTTTCAAAAACAATTTTATATGTGGACTCGTCAGACCACAGAATACTTTTCCACTTTGTAATAGTCCATTTTAGATGAGCTGGGGCCCAGCGAAGCCGGTGGCGTTTCTGGGTGTTGTTGATAAATGGCTTTGGCTTTGCATGGTAGAGTTTTAACTTGCACTTACAGATGTAGCGACCAACTGTAGTTACTGACAGTGGTTTTCTGAAGTGTTCCTGAGCCCATGTGGGGATATCCTTTACACACTGACGTCGCTTTTTGATGCAGTACAGCCTGAGGGATCGAAGGTCTATGGCAGGGGTGTCAAACGTGCGGCCCGAGGGCCGGATCAGGCCCACGAACAGGTTTTATCCGGCCCGCGGGAGGAGTTTGCTAAGTATAAAAAATAACCTGACATTTTTGAATGAAAGAAACTGCTGTACTAAATGTGTCCACTGGATGTCGCAATAGCAATTATTTGTATCTTTGTAGATTATGCTATATATGTACAAAATAAACCACATGATGTTAGTACATCAGTCGAGGAAAATGATCCAACTACACAAATAACATAGGGTAATTAGATTTTGATATTATTTTTTTATCTTGATAGATTGAAAATTGACACCAATGAGTTGACTGACATAATTTATTCAGAAACTATAAATAACGACAAATAAAGTATGTATACTATTAACCGCAACAGGTAATTGTAAAAAAAAAACAACAACAACATTATGATTTGTACAAATTTTAGAATGTGCTTGTTCTATTTTTTAAACAAAGAAAACAATCTGAAGTTGTCTTTATTTTTAAGTTATCGTGCCGTGATTTTACCTGTCCGGCCCACTGGGAGTAGATTTTATCTCCTTGTGGCCCCCGATCTAAAATGAGTTTGACACCCCTGGTCTATGGCATTCAATGTTGGTTTTTGGTGATTTCTTCAGATTCTTTTAACCTTTTTGATGATATTACGGAGCGTAGATGGTGAAATCCCTCAATTCCTTGCAAAAGCTGGTTGAGAAATGTTGTTCTTCAACAATTTGCTCAGGCATTTGTTGACAAAGTGGTGACCCTCGCCCCATCCTTGTTGGTGAACTTTTATACCCAATCATGGCACCCACCTGTTCCCAATTTGCCTGTTCACCTGTGTGTTTGATGAGCATTCCTCAACTTTATCAGTATTTATTGCCACCTTTCCCAACTTCTTTGTCACGTGTTGCTGGCATCAAATTCTAAAGTTAATGATTATTTGCAAAAAAAAAAAAAAAAAAGTTTATGAGTTTGAACATCAAATATGTTGTCTTTGTAGCATATTCAACTGAATATGGGTTGAAAATGATTTGCAAATCATTGTATTCCGTTTATATTTACATCTAACACCATTTCCCAACTCATATGGAAACGGGGTTTGTATGACATCAATGAAAAATGCCAGAAAGAGTTTTCTTTTCCTCTCAGTGACCCAAAGGAGTCCATCGGTGACGTCAGACCAGTCTCAGAAATCGGCGGAGGGTCTTTTTTCTGCCAGGTGGGTGTTAGAGTGACACGTAGAGACGTGTGAGCGTGCAGACGTGTTGCTGACCTGCGTGTCCCGGGGCCAGGTTGGCACTGAGCAGGACTCGCCTCCTGACCAGGGCCGCCAGAGGGTTCATGAGCCGGTCCCACAGCAAGTCGGCGGAGTCCATGGGCGAGGGCGAGAACGAGAACAAGGACTACATTCCTCTGGTATGTCTCGTCCTCTGCTTTCATAATCGGAAGGATTCCTAATTTGTTTTTTCCGTCAACATTCAAAAAAAGAAAACGTCCTTTAAAGGTTTTTTAACTGTAGAAATGTCATTTAACCGTTACAAGGTCAGACTGTGGGCGGTGTAAAAAGAAGCGGGTGATAAAACGTAAAAGGAATAACTTCAGTGCCCATAATGAGCTCAGGTTTAGTCATAGAAATTAACTTAATCAGTTCCAGAGCCATCAAAAAATGTTATATAACTCTAACCCTAACCCTAACAGTCGCTTTAGGACTCAAAAACGTTCCATTTCCTGCCCTTTTTTGTTTAATTCCCCACCCATACACCTTACTTATTTGACACATGCTAACCGTTAGCATGTTAATGTTAGCATGCTAACATTAAAGTGCTAGCTTTTTCCAGCTAATTTTGCAACCGTGACACTTGTTTACACGCTAACAATAAAGTGCTTTTTTTCTTTTTCATGTTACACTTTTTTTAGATGTTAGCACTTTAATTAGCATGCTAAAGTGCTCATTTTTCTACAAAATGTTACACTTTTAACTCTAATTCCCCAGCCTTACACCTTAGAGTCATTTAACTTGTTAGCATGCTAACATTGAAATGCTAGCTTTTTGAGCTGATTTTGCAACCGTTTACCCTACAGTCATATAACCTGGTATGTGACACTTGATACTCTGTTAGCATGCTAACATTAAAGTGCTAACTTTTCTACCAAATTTGACACTTTTTACTCTAATTCCCCAGCCTTACACCTTAGAGTCATATAACCTGGTATTTGACACATGCTAACCGTTAGCATGCTAGCATCCTAACATTAAAGTGCTAGCTTTTTGAGCTAATTCGTTTACCCCAGAGTCATATAACTTGGTATGTGACACTTGTTAACTGTTAGTGTGCTAACGTTAGCATGCTAGCACGCTAACAATAAAGTGCAATTTTTTTTTCAAATGTTATACTTTTTTGTTTAATTCCACACCCATACACCTTATAGTCATATAACCTGGTATTTGACACATGCTAACCGTTAGCATGTTAATGTTAGCATGCTAACATTAAAGTGCAAGCTTTTTCCAGCTAATTTTGCAACCGTTTACCCTACAGTCATTTAACCTGGTATGTGACACTTGTTACTCTGTTAGCATGCTAACATTAAAGTGCTAACTTTTCTACCAAATATTACACTTTTTACTCTAATTCCCCAGCTTTACACCTTAGAGTCATATAACTTGGTATGTGACACAAGCTAACTGTTAACATGTTAACATTCGCATGCTAGCATGCTACTATTAAAGTGCTAGCTTTTTGAGCTAATTTTGCAACCGTTTACCCTACAGTCATATGTGACACTTGTTAACTGTTAGCATGCTAATGTTAGCATGCTAACATTAAAAGTGCTAACTTTTCTACCAAATTTTACACTTTTTACTCTAATTCCCCAGCCTTACACCTTGGAGTCATATAACTTGGTATGTGAAACAAGCTAACTGTTAGCATGTTAACGTTGGCATGCTAGCATGCTACCATTAAAGTGCAAGCTTTTTCCAGCTAATTTTGCAACCGTTTACCCTACAGTCATTTAACCTGGTATGTGACACTTGTTACTCTGTTAGCATGCTAACATTAAAGTGCTAACTTTTCTACCAAATATTACACTTTTTACTCTAATTCCCCAGCTTTACACCTTAGAGTCATACAACTTGGTATGTGACACAAGCTAACTTTTAGCATGGTAACATTAGCTTACTAACATGCTAAAATTAGCTTGCTAACCTTTTAAGCTGGTTTTGCAACCGTTTACCCTACAGTCATTTAACCTGATATGTGACACTTGTTAATCTGTTAGCATGCTAATGTTAGCATGCTAATGTTAGCATGCTAACGTTAGCTTTTCTACCAAATTTTACACTTTTTACTCTAAATCCCCAGCCTTACATCTTAGAGTCATATAACTTGGTATGTGACACAAGCTAACTTTTAGCATGGCAACGTTAATAATAAATAATAATGGATTAGATTTATATCGCGCTTTTTCTATTGTTAGATACTCAAAGCGCTCACAAGAAGTGGGAACCCATTAACGTTAGCTTTTCTACCAAATTTTACACTTTTTACTCTAAATCCCCAGCCTTACATCTTAGAGTCATACAACTTGGTATGTGACACAAGCTAACTTTTAGCATGGTAACATTAGCTTACTAACATGCTAAAATTAGCTTGCTAACCTTTTAAGCTGGTTTTGCAACCGTTTACCCTACAGTCATTTAACCTGGTATGTGACACTTGTTACTCTGTTAGCATGCTAATGTTAGCATGTTAATGTTAGCATGCTAACATTAGCTTTTCTACCAAATTTTACACTTTTTACTCCAAATCCCCAGCCTTACATCTTAGAGTCATATAACTTGGTATGTGACACAAGCTAACTTTTAGCATGGCAATGTTAGCTTACTAACATGCTAACATTAGCCATTCCCCAGCCTTACACCTTAGAGTCATATAACCTGGTATTTGACACATGCTAACCGTTAGCATGCTAGCATCCTAACATTAAAGTGCTAGCTTTTTGAGCTAATTCGTTTACCCCAGAGTCATATAACTTGGTATGTGACACTTGTTAACTGTTAGTGTGCTAACGTTAGCATGCTAGCACGCTAACAATAAAGTGCAATTTTTTTTTCAAATGTTATACTTTTTTGTTTAATTCCACACCCATACACCTTACAGTCATATAACCTGGTATTTGACACATGCTAACCGTTAGCATGTTAATGTTAGCATGCTAACATTAAAGTGCAAGCTTTTTCCAGCTAATTTTGCAACCGTTTACCCTACAGTCATTTAACCTGGTATGTGACACTTGTTACTCTGTTAGCATGCTAACATTAAAGTGCTAACTTTTCTACCAAATATTACACTTTTTACTCTAATTCCCCAGCCTTACACCTTAGAGTCATACAACTTGGTATGTGACACAAGCTAACTTTTAGCATGGTAACGTTAGCTTACTAACATGCTAAAATTAGCTTGCTAACCTTTTAAGCTGGTTTTGCAACCGTTTACCCTACAGTCATTTAACCTGATATGTGACACTTGTTAATCTGTTAGCATGCTAATGTTAGCATGCTAACGTTAGCATGCTAACGTTAGCTTTTCTACCAAATTTTACACTTTTTACTCTAAATCCCCAGCCTTACATCTTAGAGTCATATAACTTGGTATGTGACACAAGCTAACTTTTAGCATGGTAACGTTAATAATAAATAATAATGGATTAGATTTATATCGCGCTTTTTCTATTGTTAGATACTCAAAGCGCTCACAGAGAAGTGGGAACCCATTAACGTTAGCTTTTCTACCAAATTTTACACTTTTTACTCTAAATCCCCAGCCTTACATCTTAGAGTCATACAACTTGGTATGTGACACAAGCTAACTGTTAACATGTTAACATTCGCATGCTAGCATGCTACTATTAAAGTGCTAGCTTTTTGAGCTAATTTTGCAACCGTTTACCCTACAGTCATATGTGACACTTGTTAACTGTTAGCATGCTAATGTTAGCATGCTAACATTAAAAGTGCTAACTTTTCTACCAAATATTACACTTTTTACTCTAAATCCCCAGCCTTACACCTTAGAGTCATACAACTTGGTATGTGACACAAGCTAACTTTTAGCATGGTAACGTTAGCTTACTAACATGCTAAAATTAGCTTGCTAACCTTTTAAGCTGGTTTTGCAACCGTTTACCCTACAGTCATTTAACCTGGTATGTGACACTTGTTTCTCTGTTAGCATGCTAATGTTAGCATGTTAATGTTAGCATGCTAACATTAGCTTTTCTACCAAATTTTACACTTTTTACTCTAAATCCCCAGCCTTACATCTTAGAGTCATATAACTTGGTATGTGACACAAGCTAACTTTTAGCATGGCAACGTTAATAATAAATAATAATGGATTAGATTTATATCGCGCTCTTTCTATTGTTAGATACTCAAAGCGCTCACAGAGAAGTGGGAACCCATTAACGTTAGCTTTTCTACCAAATTTTACACTTTTTACTCTAAATCCCCAGCCTTACATCTTAGAGTCATACAACTTGGTATGTGACACAAGCTAACTTTTAGCATGGTAACATTAGCTTACTAACATGCTAAAATTAGCTTGCTAACCTTTTAAGCTGGTTTTGCAACCGTTTACCCTACAGTCATTTAACCTGGTATGTGACACTTGTTAATCTGTTAGCATGCTAATGTTAGCATGCTAATGTTAGCATGCTAACGTTAGCTTTTCTACCAAATTTTACACTTTTTACTCTAAATCCCCAGCCTTACATCTTAGAGTCATATAACTTGGTATGTGACACAAGCTAACTTTTAGCATGGTAACGTTAATAATAAATAATAATGGATTAGATTTATATCGCGCTTTTTCTATTGTTAGATACTCAAAGCGCTCACAGAGAAGTGGGAACCCATTAACGTTAGCTTTTCTACCAAATTTTACACTTTTTACTCTAAATCCCCAGCCTTACATCTTAGAGTCATACAACTTGGTATGTGACACAAGCTAACTGTTAACATGTTAACATTCGCATGCTAGCATGCTACTATTAAAGTGCTAGCTTTTTGAGCTAATTTTGCAACCGTTTACCCTACAGTCATATGTGACACTTGTTAACTGTTAGCATGCTAATGTTAGCATGCTAACATTAAAAGTGCTAACTTTTCTACCAAATATTACACTTTTTACTCTAAATCCCCAGCCTTACACCTTAGAGTCATACAACTTGGTATGTGACACAAGCTAACTTTTAGCATGGTAACGTTAGCTTACTAACATGCTAAAATTAGCTTGCTAACATTTTAAGCTGGTTTTGCAACCGTTTACCCTACAGTCATTTAACCTGGTATGTGACACTTGTTACTCTGTTAGCATGCTAATGTTAGCATGCCAACGTTAGCTTTTCTACCAAATTTTACACTTTTTACTCTACATCCCCAGCCTTACATCTTAGAGTCATACAACTTGGTATGTGACACAAGCTAACTTTTAGCATGGTAACGTTAGCTTACTAACATGCTAAAATTAGCTTGCTAACATTTTAAGCTGGTTTTGCAACCGTTTACCCTACAGTCATTTAACCTGGTATGTGACACTTGTTGCTCTGTTAGCATGCTAATGTTAGCATGCTAACGTTAGCTTTTCTACCAAATTTTACACTTTTTACTCTAAATCCCCAGCCTTACATCTTAGAGTCATATAACTTGGTATGTGACACAAGCTAACTTTTAGCATGGTAACGTTAGCTTACTAACATGCTAACATTAGCCTGTTAACCTTTTGAGCTGCTTTTGCAACAGATAACAGGCCCATCAACATTTTTGAAGTTGTTATTATTATTACTATTATTATTTTGTATCATTATACCTATCGTAATAATATCGTCATACTTTTCATTATTCCTATACTTTGTATTATTGTGATTATTAATAGCGTTTATTTGGTATGGCATCTCATCAACTCCCCCCAGTGGCCTGAAGGAGTACTGCCAATATTGGCGTATTTCAAGTTTGTGGGAAACAGAGTAGAAAATGGATGTTGTGGTGCTGTCACAGGTGTCGCTGCAGCTGGCGTGCGGCGCCTTCCCGCTGGACGCCGCCCTGTGCGACGCCATCAACGTGCCCATGGACAAGCTGAAGTGGCGCTCCCCCTTCAGCAGCCACCGCAGCAGCCTGGGCCGCCGCACAGAGAGCGCCGAAGATGAGCCGTGTGACCCGCCGGCGTGCGCGGACGCTGCGGAGGCGGCCCACGGCGGGGCGCTGGACCCGGAGTGCCTGGTGTGGGCGACGGCGGTGGCCCTGGCCTGGCTGGAGCACAGCTCCGCCAGCTACTTCATCGAGTGGGAGCTGTTGGCCGCCAAGGCCAGCATGTGGCTGGACGACCAGGACGTACCGGAAGGCCGAGACGTGGCGTCGGTGAAGGCCGCCGCCAACCAGCTCTTCATCATCCTCAGACACTGGGAGGACAACCTGCAGCTCAACATGCTGTGCTACAACCCCAACAGTGTGTGAGCGACACACACACCTCTGTCTGTCTGTCTGTCTGTCTGTCTGTCTGTCTGTGTGTGTGTCTGTCTGTCTGTCTGTCTGTCTGTGTGTCTTACCCCTCTAAACATATCAGCGTCAGTACGTTTACATGCACTCCATTAACGTTTACTCTCGCAGTATACTTGTTATGTTCATAGGGGGCGCTATTTCCTTTTATTACCACCCCCAACATATGGCGCTTGGTAATGCAGCATGCGCTTTTGTACACTCACCGTTTTCACACGCGCGGGTCAATGTTTCCATGACGACGGCGACCGGTTTCACTTCATATACCGGGACTCAAACGGTTAATCGACTTATTTGATTAGGAAAAAAAACAACTTTGATTCGTATTATGTTGCTTCCGTTAGTCGTTTAATTAATGTAACCAGTAAGAATCTGATAAAAAATCCGTAAAAAGAAGGTGGAACAAGTTGAATAGAAGGTAAACGATGGTAAAAGCAGGTAATAAAGTGAAAACAAAGGTAAAAGAAGGAATATGGATTGTAAAACTCAGGTAAAAATAGAAGTTAGAAGTAGTAAATAAAAGGTAAACGGAGAACTATAGAAGGTAAAATAAGCTAAATAAAAGATAAAAGAAGTAATATAGAAGGTAAAATAAGTTCAGTAGAAGGTAAAGAAGCTAAATAAAGGGTAAAAGAAGGAATACAAAAGGTAAAAGTGAAGTAGAAAAAGGGGAAAAAGAAGTTAGAAGTAATAAATAAAAGGTAAACCAAGGAATATAGAAGTTAAAATAAGTTAAATAGAAGGTAAAAGAAGCTAAATAAAAGGTAAAAGAAGGAATAGCAGGTAAAAGTCAGGTAAAAAAGGGGAAAATAGAAGTTAGAAGTAGTAAATAAAAGGTAAACGAAGGAGTAAAAATGTTAAAATAAGTTAAATGGAAGGTAAAGAAGCAAAAAAAAAAAAAGGTAAAACAAGGAATATAAAAGGTAAAATAAGGTCAATAGAAGGTAAAATAACCTAAATAAAAGGTAAAAGAAGGAATATTGAAGGCAAAAGTCAGGTTAAAACGGGGAAACAGAAGTTAGAAGTAGTAAATAAAAGGTAAACGAAGAATTATAGAAGGTAAACTAAGCTAAACAAAAGGTAAAAGAAGGAATATAGAAGGTAAAATAAGTTCAGTAGAAGGTAAAGAAGCTAAATAAAAGGTAAAAGAAGGAATATAGAAGGTAAAAGTCAAGTATAAGAGGGGAAAATGAAGTCAGAAGTAATAAATAAAAGGTAAACGAAGGAATATAGAAGGTAAAATAAGTTAAATAGAGTGTCAAAGATGCTAAATAAAAGGTAAAAGAAGGAATATAGAAGGTAAAATAAGGTACAAAAAAAAAGGGGGACATAGAAGTTAGAATTAGTACATAAAAGGTAAACGGAAGAATATGGAAGGTAAAATAAGTTAAATAGAAGGTAAAGAAGCTAAATAAAGGGTAAAAGAAGGAATATAGAAGGTAAAAGTCAAGTAGAAAAAGGGGAAAAAGAAGTTAGAAGTAATAAATAAAAGGTAAACAAAGAATATAGAAGGTAAAAAGTTAAATAGAGTGTCAAAGATGCTAAATAAAAGGTAAAAGAAGGACTATAAAAGGTAAAATAATGTAAATGGAAGGTTAAAGAAAGTAAAAGAAGGAATATAGAAGGTAAAAGTCAGGTAATAAAACGGGAAATAGAAGTTAGAAGTAGTAAATAAAAGGTAAACAGAGGAATATAGAAGGTTAAAGAAGTTAAATAGAAGGTCAAAGAAGCTAAATAAAAGGTAAAAGAAGGAATATAGAAGGTAAAATAAGTTAAATAGAAGGTTAAAGAAGGAATATAGAAGGTAAAAGTCAGGTAATAAAAGGGGAAATAGAAGTTAAAAGTATTAAGTAAAAGGTAAATGGAGGAATATAGAAGGTAAAATAAGTTAAATAGAAGGTAAAAGAAGCTAAATAAAAGGTAAAAGAAAGAATATAGAAGGTAAAAGTCAGGTAAAAAAGGGGAAAATAGAAGTTAGAAGTAGTAAATAAAAGGTAAACGAAGGAGTATAGAAGGTAAAATAAGTTAAATAGAAGGTAAAGAAGCTTAAAAAAAAAGGTAAAAGAAGGAATATAGAAGGTAAAAGTCAGGTAAAAAAAGGGGAAATAGTAGTTAGAAGTAGTAAATAAAAGGTAAACGGAGGAATATAGACGGTAAAAGAAGTTACATAGAAGGTCAAAGAAGCTAAATAGAAGGTAAAAGAAGGAATATAGAAGGTAAAATAAGTTCAATCAAATGTTTAAAAAAGGAATACAGAAAGTAAAACAAGGTTTGTTTGTTTTATTGCAGTATTTTTCATCCACCTGAAGTGTTTTTAATCTACAAAACCCAAAAGCAGTGAAGTTGTCACGTTGTGTAAATGGTAAATAAAAAGAGAATACAATGATTTGCAAATCCTTTTTAACTTATATTCAATTGAATAGACTGCAAAGACAAGACATTTAATGTTCACACTGGTAAACTTTGTTATTTTTTGCAAATATTAGCTCATTTGGAATTTGATGCCTGCGACATGTTTCAAAAAAGCTGGCACAAGTGGCAAAAAAGATTGAGAAAGTTGAGGAATGCTCACCAAACACTTATTTGGAACATTCCACAGGTGAACAGGCTAATTGGGAACAGGTGGGTGCCATGATTGGGTATAAAAGCAGATTCCATGAAATGCTCAGTCATTCACAAACAAGGATGGGGCGAGGGTCACCACTTTGTCAACAAATGCCTGAGCAAGGAATTTAAGGGATTTCACCATCTACGGTCTGTAATATCATCAAAAGGTTCAGAGAATCTGGAGAAATCACTGCACGTAACATTGAATGCCCATGACCTTCGATTCCTCAGGCGGTACTGCATCAAAAAGCAACATCAGTGTGTAAAGGATATCACCACATGGGCTCAGGAACACTTCAGAAGACCACTGCCAGTAACTACAGTTGGTTGCTACATCTGTAAGTGCAAGTTAAAACTCTACCATGCAAAGCCAAAGCCATTTATCAACAACACCCAGAAACGCTTCGCTGGGCTCGAGTTCATCTAAAGTGGACTGATGCAAATTGGAAAAGTGTTCTGTGGTCTGACGAGTCCACATTTCAGATTGTTTTTGGAAACTGTGGACATTGTGTCCTCCGGACCAAAGAGGAAAAGAACCATCCGGATTGTTCTAGGCGCAAAATTGAAAAGCCAGCATCTGTGATGGTATGGGGGTGTATTAGTGCCCAAGACATGGGTAACTTACACATCTGTGAAGGCACCATTACTGCTGAAAGGTACATACAGGCTTTGGAGCAACATATGTTGCCATCCAAGCAACGTTATCATGGACGCCCCTGCTTATTTCAGCAAGACAATGCCAAGCCAGGTGTTACAACAGCGTGGCTTCGTAGTAAAAGAGTGCAGGTACTAGACTGGCCTGCCTGTAGTCCAGACCTGTCTCCCATTGAAAATGTGTGGTGCATTATGAAGCCTAAAATACCACAACGGAGACCCCCGGACTGTTGAACAACTTAAGCTGTACATCAAGCAAGAATGGGAAAGGATTCCACCTGAGAAGCTTCAAAAATGTGTCTCCTCAGTTCCCAAACGTTTACTGAGTGTTGTTAAAAGGAAAGGCCATGTAACACAGTGGTAAAAATGCCCCTGTGACAACTTTTTTGGCAATGTGTTGCTGCCATTAAATTCTAAGTTCATGATTATTTGCACCAAAAAAAAGAAGTTTCTCAGTGTGAACATTAAATATCTTGTCTTTGCAGTCTATTCAATTGAATATAAGTTGAAAAGGATTTGCAAATCATTGTATTCTGTTTTTATTTACCATTTACACAACGTGACAACTTCACTGCTTTTGGGTTTTGTATATTAGGACTACAGTATATCACAAATATGACGTATTTAAATGTATTATTATATATTAGGACTACAGTATATCACAAATATGACGTATTTAAATGTATTATTATATATTAGGACTACAGTATATCACAAATATGAGGTATTTAAATGTATTGTTATATATTAGGACTACAGTATATCACAAATATGAGTTTTTTTTGCATCAAATGAGACCAACTTGGCCGTCAGGAAGAAAATGTGTGCAATCATGCAAATGTCTTATTCCATACACACTAGAGGGATTCTATGAATTAAAAAAAAAAAAATACTACAAATAAATAATTCCGAGCCAAGTTTTATAAAGTTAGCCTTTTAAAAGAAATGTTTTAAAGATGCAAAACGGTTATTTATTTATTTTATTTTATCATTAAAAATGTCATTTTGGTATGTAATATGGGACCTTTGACGACATTACTGTCGTTTTATATGTCAACGATAAACGCTTAAAACTGTTTTCTGCTTCAACTTACCGTTTTCATGCACACAAGTCAACGCCATGACGATGGTGACCGCTTTCACTTCACATACTGGGACTGCAACCGTTAATCAACTTTGATTCATATTATGTTGCTTGGATGAATCATTTAATTAGTGTACCTAATAGGAATTTGATCAAATCCAGAAAAAGAAGGTGGAACAAGTTGAATAGAAGGTAAACGATGGTAAAAGCAGGTAATAAATGTGGATTTCAGGTCAAATAAGGTCAAAACAAAGGTAAAAGAAGGAATATAGAAGGTAAAAAAAAGGGGGGAAATAGAAGTTAGAAGTAGTAAATAAAAGGTAAACGGAGGAATATAGAAAGTAAAATACTTAAAATAGAAGGTAAACGAAGGGATATAGATGGTAAAATAAGTTAAATAGAAGGTAAAAGAACCTACATAAAAGGTAGAAGAAGGAATATAGAAGGTAAAAGTCAGGTAAAAAAAAAGAGGAAATAGAAGTTCGAAGTAGTAAATAAAAGGTAAACGGAGGAATATAGACGGTAAAATAACTTAAATAGAAGGTAAAAGAAGGGATATAGAAGGTAAAATAAGTTAAATAGAAGGTAAAAGAACCTAAATAAAAGGTAAAGGGAATATAGAAATAAAAAAAAAGAGGAAATAGAAGTTAGAAGTAGCAAATAAAAGGTAAACGGAGGAATGTAGAAGGCAAAATAAGTTAAATAGAAGGTAAAATAAGCTAAATAAAAGGTAAAAGAAGGAATATAGAAGGTAAAAGTCAGGTAAAAAAAAGGGGGAAATAGAAGTT
>NC_084737.1:15815891-15858391 GCF_033978785.1 Entelurus aequoreus
CACAGTAATTCATGAAGTTAAATGGGAGCTGCACTCTTTTTTTTAATTATTCACAATCCTTATGTGAGGCAAGAACCCATATGTATTTGTTTTTTTATACATTCTAGTTTGTAAATCAACTTTAGCAAACTACTAACAAAGGAGTCAATGCTCTATTATGCCAATACAGCACTCTGAAAAACATCATCGTTTTATATACATGATGTAAGTGTATATGTATTATAGTAACATTCATGTAATATTGACGTTCTTTGCTCATTTTAAGAATACGGGCGGTGTATTAGTTCCCACAGACGCATCAAAACATTAGTTTTTCCCTTCAATAATAACCGACTTCATGGGAGACAACAAAGACTACTTGGGGACAAACGATGATCTTATATTTTTGAGCCTGAATATACAGAGGATGATCAACAAGTTTTAGAAGCCGTGCGCTAAACAGATCCAGTTTTAGCAATATTGCTAAGTGCTGAACAAGACATACAAACTATAAATATAATGAAACAATCACTTACTGTGCAATGTCTGCTCTCACTGGGATGCAGACTGGTGGGATGTTAATATCTTCCCGTTTGGATGAAGAATTGATCATAATCCTCATGAAGGGTTAAAAAAAGTGGCCGCAAACGTACGTACATACACATACACATATACAGTACATACACATACACCACATATACATACCCACATTTACTGTACATACACCTATACATACACATTGACATACACACATATACATACACTTATACAAACACACATATACACACATATCCATACACATATACATACACATTCACATATACATACACATATAAATAAACACATATACATACACTTTTACATGCACACAAATATACACTTACACAAACATACATATATATGCATATACACATATACATACACACGCACATTTACATCCACACATTTACATACACACATACAGATATACATACACATATACATACACACATATACATACATATTTGCATGTACATACACACATATACATACACTTACACACAAACATTCACATACCCACACATACACATTTACATACAAAATTGCATACACATACACACATATACATACACCTGCAGACATATACATACAGTACACATATACATACACATACACACATATATAGACATTTACATACACCTATACATACACACAAACATACACATTCACACGAACATATACATACACATTTACATATACATACACACATATATACAGTATATACACATATATATATATACATACACATACACACAAACATAGACATATGCACAAACATACACGTACACATATACATACACCTATATAAGTGCACGCACACACACTCACACCCATTCTTGTAATTGTTACCCTCTTGTGACCTGAGAAAAATGCCCACCTCTTAAGGACCACCCTTTCTAGATATATAAAGATGTGTATTTACAACATTAATAATATATACATACTATGCAAATATAAAAAAGCTTGTTAAGAAAAATGAGTTGGAATTTCACAAGGAAAAGGTCACAACTTCACAAGAAAAACTTGGAATTTTGGCAGTATTATAATAAAAGTCGTCATTTTACTCAACGCAAGTCCAAAATTTTACAAGAAAAACTGAACATTTGTGCAATATTATGACAAAAGTTGTAATTTTACTCAACAACAGTCGCAATTTTACAAGAAAAGCTTAACATTTTGGCAATTTTATGAAGAGAGTCGTCATTTGACTCGACAAAAGTCACAATTTTATAAGAAAACTTTAAAAATTTTGGCAATGTTATAATAATGATTATCAGAATTTTGCTTGGCAAAATGATGACAAAAGTCGTAATTTTACTCGAAAAAATGTCACTGTTTTACAAGAACAACAAAAAAAATTGGCAATATTGCGATAAAAGTCTGAATTTTTTTATGAAAAATGTCACCATTTTGCATTAAAAAGTAATAACTTTACATAAAAAAGTAATAATTTTACGAGAAAATCTTGCAATATTACAGAAACAGGAAGAATATGAGAAATGTTTCCCAATTTTATAAGAAAAAAGTCGACACAATGTGAGAAAAAGACTGCTTTTACTTCTTTTCTTTTTTTTAATGTTTTGTTTTTTTTATCTACTTCAAGTTATTACATTACCTTTTAATCAATTTTGGCCGCATTTCAATTTCTTACACACACTTGTTATTACATGTGTTGGCCAGAGGGGGAGCACTTCACATTTTTACACACACTTGTCATTTCATATGTTGACCAGAGGGGGAGCACTTTTAAAAGTGACACACAGTCAATGTGAAAAATCCCTCCTTTTTTGGGACCACCCTCATTTTGGTAGATGTCACCACCAGGGGCGCAAATGAGACATTCTCTATTAGATGCAATGTTATCGGGACCATGATTTATGTCATCACTTGTTCACACCTCCTCATATGGAAGCTACGTTTCCTTCTTGCTAGAAAGGCTAGAAATACAAGAACACTCAAACACACACACACACACACACACACACACACACACACACACACACACACACACACACACACACACACACACACACACACACACACACACACACACACACACACACACACACACACACACACACACACACACACACATTCTTACACTCAAAACTACACAGCAAAAGTAGCAAGCTACATCAAAGCTACATTTAACATAATTTCTATCTAGCCCACATGTATAATATAAATGTTCTTGTAACAGTACATATATTACTATTAACTATCTGTCATTTAGCTGGGGACACCCTACAACTACCTCTAGGGGTCCCCACAACCCACCGTATGTATTTGTACTAGGGATGTCCGATAATGCCTTTTTGCCGATATCCGATATTCCGATATTGTCCAACTCTTTAATTACCGATACCGATATCAGCCGATATATGCAGTCGTGGAATTAACACATTATTATGCCTAATTTGGACAACCAGGTATGGTGAAGATAAGGTACTTTTTAAAAAAATTGAAAAAATAAGATAAATAAATTAAAAACATTTTCTTGAATAAAAAAGAAAGTAAAACAATATAAAAACAGTTACATAGAAACAAGTAAATAATGAAAATGTGTAAAATTACCTGTTAAAGGTTAGTACTATTAGTGGACCAGCAGCACGCACAATCATGTGTGCTTACGGACTGTATCCCTTGCAGACTGTATTGATATATAATGTAGGAACCAGAATATTAATAACAGAAAATAGTGTGTATCTTGTGTTTTTTATGTTGATTTAATAATAATAGAAAAAAAAAAAACAACAACAAAAAAAAACGATACCAATAATTAAAAAAACGATACCGATAATTTCCGATATTATATTTTAACGCATTTATCGGCCGATAATATAATATCGGCAGGCCGATATTATCGGACATCTCTAATTTATAGAGTTTGCTTTTTCTTTGGCCCACCCCTATAATGTTATTCTACAGTAAAAAAAAACAAAAAAACTGCATCATTCTATATCTTAACAAAAAAAAACAATGACTCGTGTGTTGTTTTGGAACAGTTGGTAATGTTTATGTGCAGTAAAACTCTTCATGAACTCACCTTCATCTGTGTTCCTACATTTGTGTCTTAGATGAAGAGAGCACTTATGGTTTTGCTTTACAGAGTAAACAACTAAAAACTAAGTGTGGAGGTCTTCCTCCCTCCGGGTTCCTTGGACCACCAATGACGGACATGACAGCTTCGGTCCTCTTTGCACACTATGATTTATTTTACAATAAATGTTCTTTTATGCTTTTCAGCAAATGTCTTGTGTCTGTCAAAACCGCCCGTGAGTACACACGAATGGTTTTTCCACCGTCTCCGCTCTCACTCTCGCTCGTGCTCCGACTGCCATTTGTCCACCACCAACAACTCTCCTCTCTCCTTCCCGACGGCTGCCTTTAACAGAGCGACAGGTGATCAGACAAACACTCTCACCTGTGTCATCTACGCACCTGTCGCTGATCTCGAAGCCGGTCCGACACACCCCGCGTCGCTGCAGGCTCGCAGACCACGCCCCCCCCCCACACTAAGGTTTTCTTTAAACGCATACATTTGTCTAAATATGGCCAAGGACACATATTATTGTGGGTTTCAATAATCATCTTCACTACTAAAGGAAAAATCTAATCTGCGGGAGAGAATCTCTCTGACATTTTCGAGTATGTTCCATTTTTTTTTTGAGTGGTCAGCTTGAAGCGTCCCTCTGTCTCCGACTCCCTCGTGTGCGTGTCTGTTATGATTTTGCTTACTAGTTTCGATGACCCGCCTTGTCTTGCCTCTGATTGGCCAGTCCGTAATGTTTGGCCCTAACCTTAGCCAATCGTGACTCATCACTCGAACACCAACCAATCATCATGGATGTTCTCCGTACATATGGATTTTCTCTCTCTGCCTGGATTCACATTCCATTTTCTCTCTTTGTAGCTTTGATGTAAGCTACCTCGCTACACGGGCCTACACCAGAGCTGGGCAAATATTTTGACTCGGGGGCCACATTGAGAGAAAAAATGTGTTTGCTGGGGCCAATGTGTATGTGTGTATAAATGATACATACACATTTAGCTGTACAGTATGTGTGTTTGGGTCCCTTTTTTCCAGGAACACTAAAACCAAAAGTCACAATGTCCGATAGATTTCTAAAAACAGACCACCTCAAAAAAAAAGGAATGGAATTTTACAGTTTTTTACCCAACATATACATGAAAATAAAGAAAGTGGGATTTTTCAATATTAACTATGAACAGTAAAACACTGAATATTAACAACATGTGAGCGTCTTTTACTTCTCAGACCAGCTCCTCGATAGTTTGTGCATCTTTTACAATCAAGCAAAACACAAGAACAATGTAATAAACAGCAAAATATGAATGCAAAGTGTAATAAACATCTACGATATGATTTATTATCACGCAAAAATGTGCTTTTTTGTGTGTTCCTGACGTTCGGGGCCGGCTGCTGGGAAAACAAACCCCGCCCACTCTGCTTTGTTCCTCGTCGGAGCTGCCGTGATGTAAGATTTCGACCATTGAAATACTTTCTATAGTTCAAGACTTACGGTCATTTAAAAACAGCACTGCACATCATAATGGCGGCGACAGTTTTCATGGTAAAAGTCTAAAAAAAATGATGTAGAACGTCCGACGGACCGGATTGAACATCTTAACGGGCAGTATTTTGCCCAGGTTTGGTCTACGAGTAGCTAAGCTACAGGAAAAGCTACTTGTTAAAAAAGTAGCTAAGCTACCGCCAAGCTACTGGAAAATGTAGTTAAGCTACGTAGCTTAGCTACTTGTAGCTAGTTACAGCCCGTCACTGTACATACATACATATGTGGTTTTTGTGTTTTGATTCAAAACTCATGTTTCAGTAACCTGTTGGGTGTACCTTTTAATAAGGTAGACTTACTATGTGATTGATTATAAGTTACTGTGACAGTCTTCCGCTGTCATCCGGGTTCCAAGGACCACCAAGCACAGACATGACTTTGAGCAGTTTTGACTTTGTTTATTATTCAATAATACTCAGTCTCTTCGGGTCGCTTTCAGCTCCTCTTCTTGCTCGCTCTTCGGTCCGCTTTTCAGCCTGCCGCGTCGTCTTTGTCTGCCTCTCGCTCTCTTCCGCGCTGCAACCACTGTTGGCTCTCCAACTCCTTCTGCCCCGACGTTCTCGGCTGCCGCCCTTTTACCCACTGGGAGGAGATTATATAATTGTACCCAGTTGGGCGATCCACGCACCTGATATTTGTTTCGGCGTCGATCCCGGCGCGCCACTTCTCCTCGCGCCATCTCGGGGTCGGCCCCGGCGTGCCCTGCCTCGCTGTCGGTCTGCCGGCCACGCCTCCCCACAGTTACTATGGACGAAAAAAGGACTAATTCCGAAAACAAACCCTGCCCACCCTGCTTTGTTCCTAGGTCTGAACTGCTGTGACGTAGATTACCGTAATAACTCCTATAACACCCAGGAGCGCACATTTCAACCATTGAAATACTTTCTATAGTTCAAGACTTGCGGTCATTTAAAAACAGCACTGCACATCATAATGGCGGCGACAGTTTTCATGGTAGAGGTCTAAAAAAATTATGTAGAACGTCCGGCGGACCGGATTGAACATCTTAACGGACCGTATTTTGCCCTTGTCTGGTCTACAAGTAGCTAAGCTACAGGAAAAGCTACTTTTTAAAAAGGTAGCTACTGGAACATGTAGTTAAGCTACGTAGCTTAGCTACTTGGCTAGTTACTGCCCGTCACTGTACATACATACATATGTGTTTTGATTCAAAACTCATGTTTCAGTAACCTGTTGGGTGTACCTTTTAATAAGGTAGACTTACAGTTTGTACTATGTGATTGATTATAAGTTACTATGGACTAATTCCGATGACATTTGTTCATGGTTTGACAGTCCTCGTAGATACATATAGAACATGGAGCTTTTCCAAGACACAATTATCGTACAGTAAAAGAACCTCATTCAAGAAGATGGTTACCAAAGATTTTCACCCGGCAACATTCCGAGGAAGTGTTCCGTAATTCCAAGGAGTAGACAGAAGTGTCGAAGTAAAGGGTGTGGCTGACGTTTAAAAACAAAGGTCTAATTGGCGTCTATTAAATCATTAGTTAAGAATGTTAAAAAGTATTTCCTCCTATGTAGGAGCTGCACCCTGATTTGTTCTGCACTCGTCACCTGCCTCCTGTAAGCACACGGCGGTACGATGTAGAGTCCCTGCCGTGGTATGACGCCACATACTCATACCTGCGGCAGGTTTAGACTGTTGTGCATGCAGATGTTCAATCGTTGACCCGAAACAATGACTCGGGTCGCGGGTCGCATGACTTTATCAGTCAAATCCAGGAATTGCGTGTTCTGTAACCGGCAGTATCCTGGCTGACCCTTTTTGTAGTACAGCATGACGTGATTGGTGGCACGAGAACAGGTTTGACCGGATTCAGTATTGACGTGTTTTGATGTGAATCATCTCATTCATCCCGGTTCTAAACCAATTCCTGTTTTTCAGAAATGGATTGAATTTTGAATTGTTTTGTGTGTTGGTACCTGAAGATTCACACACGTACCACCTCAGAAAACACTCCAAGTAAATGGTAAATGGGTTATACTATTTCCACATTCACCCATTCACACACACTGATGGCGGGAGCTGCCACGCAAGGCCCTAACCACGACCCATCAGGAGCAAGGGTGAAGTGTCTTGCTCAAGGACACAACGGACGTGACGAGGTTGGTAGAAGGTGGGGATTGAACCAGGAACCCTCAGGTTGCTGGGTCATTTTAACTGAAAGGATGGGTTAATTCTACCAAATAAATTGGTTATATATTCAACCCAAATGCTGTGTCATTTTAACCGCAACGATGGGTTGATTTTAAAGTTGGGGGGGACGGCGTGGCGCGGTTGGGAGAGTGGCCGTGCCAGCAACCCGAGGGTTCCTGGTTCAATCCCCACCTTCTACCAACCTTGTCACGTCCGTTGTGTCCTTGAGCAAGACACTTCACCCTTGCTCCTGATGGGTCATGCATGGCAGCTTTCACTATCAGTGTGTGTAAATGGGTGAATGTGGAAATGGTGTCAAAGCGCTTTGAGTACTTTGAAGGTAGTAAAGTACCACACATTAAAACACAGTAGCGTAGTAGGGCTAAGTATTCATTAAAAACAAAGCAAGGGTTTTATTAAACAAGTATATGTCCCATTTTTACACACAGTTTGAACAGTAACACTGTTTAAATAAAGGAAAATAAAACACAGTACTTTAATCCAGTGATTCTTTGATGCACCACTAGATGGAGCCCCACAGTTTGAGTATCACTGGTCTACACCATCTAGTTCTATGTGGGTTTGAGTGTCTTTTCTGCAGTTACCAAATAAGAACAGACGTCGTTTTGAATTCTCAATGTTTAATTTTTTTTTTTTTTTATCAACGCACCTTTTAAAAAAAATATGGAGCCCCTAAAGGGACATGGGAGAATTGTTTTTTTTGATAATTTTTTTTTATTTTTTATTTTTTTTAGGTATGTATCTCGTGCGCAAAAGATAGTTTCTCGTGCGCACAAGATAGTTTCTGGTGCCCACCAGAACGCATTGAATGCGTGCAGATGGTTTGAGGTATGTGTGAAAATGGCAGTTCAGGAGTTAATTTGGCTGTATTTCCAACTAGGACTTTCCCCCATGTGTGTTGTGGCAAAATGTGAATGCCTGCCAAAAATGTATTTCCTTTGTGGGGACGCGCAGCGCTCGCTGAACCTGCATTGTTGGCTTGGTGTGTCCACAGCGGATTACTAGGTGTAAGACAAATGCTTTATCTTCCTGTTTATTGTAATGCTACGTGTTTGACATTATTTAAGATAAAGTCTTAAATAATGTCAAACACGTAGCGATACAATAATTATATATTCAACCCAAATGCTTGGTCATTTTACTGCAATGATGGGTTAATTCTCCCAAATGAATTACTTATATATTCAACCCAAATACTGGGGCATTTTAACTGCAATGCTATATTAATTCTACGAAATAAATTGGTTGAATAGTCAACCCAAAGGCTGGATAATTTTAACTGCAATGAGGGGTTAATTCTACCAAATAAATTGGTTATATATTCAACCCAAATGCTGGGTCATTTTAATTGCAATGATGGGTTAATTCTACCAAATAGATTGGTTATATATACAACCCAAATGCTGGGTCATTTTTACTGCAATGATGGATTAATTCTACCAAATAAATTGCTTATATATGCAACCCAAATGCTGGGTCATTTTAACTGCAATGCTATATTAATTCTACCAAATAAATTGGTTATATATTCAACCTAAATGCTGGGTAATTTTAACTGCAATGCTATATTAATTCTACCAAATAAATTGGTTATATATTCAACCTAAATTCTGGGTCATTTTAACTGCAATGCTATATTAACTATACCAAATACATTGGTTATATATTCAACCCAAATGCTGGGTCATTTTAACTGCAATGATGGGTTAATTCTACCAAATAAATTGGTTATATATTCAACCCAAATGCTGGGTCATTTTAACTGCAATGATGGGTTAATTCTACCAAATAAATTGGTTATATATTCAACCCAAATGCTGGGTCATTGTAACTGCAATGCTATATTAATTCTACCAAACAAATTGTTTATATATTTAACCCAAATGCTGGGTCATTTTAACTGAAAAGATGGGTTAATTCTACCAAATAAATTGGTTATATATTCAACCCAAATACTGGGTCATTTTAACTGCAATGATGGGTTAATTCTACCAAATAAATTGGTTAGACAGTCAACCCAAATGCGGGGTCATTTTAACTGCAATGCTATATTAATCCTACCAAATACATTGGTTATATATTAAACCCAAATACTGGGTCATTTTAACTGAAATGATGGGTTGATTCTACCAAATAAATTGGTTATATATGCAACCCAAATGCTGGGTCATTTTTACAGCAATGATGGACTAATTCTACCAAATAAATTGGTTATATATTCAACCCAAAAGCTGGGTCATTTTAACTGCAATGCTATATTAATTATTACCAAATGAATTAGTTATATATGCAACCTAAATGCTGGGTCATTTTAACTGCAATGGTATATTAATTCTACCAAATACATTGGTTATACATACAATCCAAAGGCTGGGTCATTTTAACTGCAATGATGGGTTAATTCTACCAAATAAATTGGTTATATATTAAACCCAAGGGCTGGGTCGTTTTAACTGCAATGCTATATTAATCCTACCAAAAAAATTGGTTATATATTCAACTCAAATGCTAGGTCATTTTAACTGCAATGCTATATCAATTCTACCAAATAAATTGGTTATATAGTCAACCCAAAGGCTGGGTCATTTTAACTGCAATGATGGGTTAATTCTACCAAATAAATTGGTTATACATTCAACCCAAATGCTGGGTCATTTTAACTGAAAAGATGGGTTAATTCTACCAAATAAATTGGTTATATATTCAACCCAAATGCTGGGTCATTTTAATTGCAATGATGGGTTAATTTGACCAAATAAATTGGTTATATATATTCAACCCAAATGCTGGGTCATTTTAACTGCAATGCTATAATAATTCTACCAAAGAAATTTGTTATATATTCAACCCAAATACTGGGTAATTTTAACTGCAATGATGGGTTGATTCTACCAAATAAATTGGTTATATAGTCAACCCAAATGCTGGGTCATTTTAATTGAAAAGATGGGTTAATTCTCCCAAATAAATTGGTTATATATTCAACCCAAATGCTGGGTCATTGTAACTGCAATGCTATATTAATTCTACCAAACAAATTGTTTATATATTTAACCCAAATGCTGGGTCATTTTAACTGAAAAGATGGGTTAATTCTACCAAATAAATTGGTTATATATTCAACCCAAATGCTGTCATTTTAACTGCAATGATGGGTTGATTCTACCATGAATTGGTTATTTTCTGTTTTTTTGTAGTCCAAATATCATTATGATTTATGACTCCTACAGGTAGAGGTCGGTATTGCAAGCTGTCCGCCATCTTTTTTGTAGTGCAACTGTCTTAATGATTTGGTACCCTTACAGGAAGAATTAAAAACGTCCACTTCTAGTTTTTAAACTATCTGCCATCTTTCTTTGTAGACCAGTTTCAGTTCACTGCATGTAATTAGTCTTTGAATTATAGTTTTTAATCATTCATAGGACAAATTTGTGAGTAATTGTGAACTGATTTTGCAAGTAGTAACAATTTAATGTGAAGTGGTATCAGTATTGCAATTTGCGAATACATTTTTTAATTGAAGAAAATTGTTGTTTTACTCGCAGAAAATTGGCTTTTTACTTGCAAATCGGTTTGTATGTTTTCTATTTAAGAAAAAAAAATTATATGCGAATTGTTGGGCATGAGTAAAAATATTTTTGTGTGTTTGTGGAGTTTTGGCAGTAATTTGATTACTCTGATTGAAAATAAATGACTATATTGATGTGTTATAATAATTTTTATTTTTATTTTTATTTTTTTATTATTTTTTTGTTATAATAATGTAAAGTCAGCATAATGTGTGTTAAAAGCGTTTCTTCATAGCTCGTCTAATAGAACGATGCACATTACTAATATTGTCTACTTTACGCTAAAAACAAAGCAACATTCAGAATTATACAAACCATAAACATATTTCTTTAAGGTCATTATTAGTACTTTAAACTATACTTCGATATAATTCATCCTATTTCTACTATAATTCATCCTATTTCTACTAGTACCCGCACTCTTTTACTATGAAGCCACGCTGTTGTAACACGTGGCTTGGCATTGTCTTGCTGAAATAAGCAGGGGCGTCTATGATAACGTTGTTTGTATGGCAACATATGTTGCTCCAAAACCTGTATGTACCTTTCAGCATTAATGGTGCCTTCACAAATGTGTAAGTTACCCATGTCTTGGGCACTAATACACCACCATACCATCACAGATGCTAGCTTTTCAACTTTGCGCCTAGAACAATCCGGATGGTTCTTTTCCTCTTTGGTCCGGAGGACACCACGTCCACAGTTTCCAAAAACAATTTGAAATGAGGACTCGTCAGACCACAGAACACTTTTACACTTTGCATCAGTCCATCTTAGATGAGGTCGGGCCCAGCGAAGCGTTTCTGGGTGTTGTTGATAAATGGCTTTGGCTTTGCATAGTAGAGTTTTAACTTGCACTTACAGATGTAGCAACCAACTGTATTTACTGACAGTGGTTTTCTGAAGTGTTCCTGAGCCCATGTGGTAATATCCTTTACACACGGATGTCGCTTTTTGATGCACTACCACCTGAGGGATCCGTGGTCTGTAATATCATCGCTTACATGCAGTGATTTCTCCAGATTTTCTGAACTTTTTGATGATATTACGGACCGTAGATGGTGAAATCCCTAAATTCCTTGCAATAGCTGGTTGAGAAATGTTGTTCTTAACCAATTTGCTCAGGCATTTGTTGACAAATTTGTTGACAAATTTCATGGAAGCTGCTTTTATACCCAATCATGGCACCCACCAGTTCACCTGTGGGATGTTCCAAATAAGTGTTTGATGAGCATTCCTCAACTTGCTTATTCTTTTTTGCCACTTGTGCCAGCTTTTTTCAAACATGTTGCAGGCATCAAATTCCAAATGAGCTCATATTTGCAAAAAATAACAACGTTTTCCAGTGTGAACATGAAATATCTTGTCTTTGCAGTCTATTCAATTGAATATAAGTTGAAAAGGATTTGCAATTCATTGTATTCTGTTTTTATTTACCATTTACACAACGTGCCAACTTCACTGCTTTTGGGTTTTGTAGAATACAAATTAGGACATGGTGAAAATGTAAATACAAATTGTACTACTCTACCTAGTGCGTGTATACTAAACCTACATCACAACGAGGAGCCACATCCAAATCCAAAAACCGTAAATTTAATAGAAAAAAAACTGGTTGCTCAGTCAACAGAATTTTAACGCAACATTTAAAAAAAATTTTTTTTTACAGTAATATGCTGTAAAGAACAACGTAAAATGTATTGTCATTTTTATCAATTTGATGGGTAGTTTGCTGTAAAATCATATGTCAAGCAGATATTTAAGTATTTATTTTTATTCAGACAAAAACATGTTTTGAAAGTATGATAATATGGTGTAATATTTGTTGCACTATTAGATACTATTAAAGTTTAGAAGGTATGCAATTTCAAGCATTTTCTCTCAAAGTAAAAAAAATCTAAAAATATGAAGTCCTTTATTGACACGTATCATTTCCAGGTGTTTGCGAGCTAGATAAAATGATGTCGCGGGCCAGATCTGGCCCCTGGGCCTTGAGTTTGACACCTGTGAGCGAAAACATTTTTTTAAAAAAACAACTGAAAATAACATTAACTTTTAAGTGTTTAATTTTTTTAGTCCAGTTGACAGCCGGGTTGACTTTGTATCTACATGTGCATAGAAAAAAATAACGTCTCCAAAGCGTTCATTCAAAAGACTCGATTCGTTCGTGAACGTCCCACCTCTACCAAGAAGAGGGCGGGACAACTCATTAGGCACGCAGAGACAGTGACGACAGAGATTGAAACTTACGGTAGGAAGGGGATCCATGCGGCCCCATTCGGCGCGGTTTACCTGACACACGAAACGTGACAAATTGGGGAGTGCACTATCCACTTCCGCCGCCAGATGGCAGTGGAGTGTTGAATATCTTAAACTGTGTTTTTGTGGCGATTCCAACTTTGACCACAGCGCCAGTTGCTATGTCGAGTGGCGCTTTCCATCATTTTCAGCAGACTGCATTGCAAAATGAGATCCACCTAGGAATGGGGCCATATGAATCCCTTCCCTCCTGTAGCTAGTAAACTGCGATGTCAGACGAGCAGACTTCACCACAATTTACTACATCTCATGAATGATTACACAGCGAATTTACTTTCAAATTTGCATCAGCCATATTTAGAATGTAGTTTTCATGTTAAAACCGCAAATACTAGCCAGCTAACGCGGCTACAGCTATTAAACCGCAATGTCAGACTAGCAGCAAACAAACTTCACCACAATTTACTACATTTCACGAATGATTAGACAGCTAATCCACTTTAAAATTGACACCAAGCATGTTTAGAATGTAATTATCATGTTAAAACCGCGAATACTAGCTAGCTAACGCGGCTACAGCTATTAAACCGCAATGTCAGACTAGCAGCAAACAAACTTCACCACAATTTACTACATTTCACGAATGATTAGACAGCTAATCCACTTTAAAATTGACACCAAGCATGTTTAGAATGTAGTTATCATGTTAAAACCGTGAATACTAGCTAGCTAACGCGGCTACAGCTATTAAACCGCAATGTCAGACTAGCAGCAAACAAACTTCACCACAATTTACTACATTTCACGAAAGATTAGACAGCTAATCCACTTTAAAATTGACACCAAGCATGTTTAGAATGTAGTTATCATGTTAAAACCGTGAATACTAGCTAGCTAACGCGGCTACAGCTATTAAACCGTAATGTCAGACTAGCAGCAAACAAACTTCACCACAATTTACTACATTTCACGAAAGATTAGACAGCTAATCCACTTTAAAATTGACACCAAGCATGTTTAGAATGTAGTTATCATGTTAAAACCGTGAATACTAGCTAGCTAACGCGGCTACAGCTATTAAACCGCAATGTCAGACTAGCAGCAAACAAACTTCACCACAATTTACTACATTTCACGAATGATTAGACAGCTAATCCACTTTAAAATTGACACCAAGCATGTTTAGAATGTAGTTATCATGTTAAAACCGTGAATACTAGCTAGCTAACGCGGCTACAGCTATTAAACCGCAATGTCAGACTACAACCACACGGCACGCAGAGATCCAACAATCCTGACATGTCCTCAACCCACGGAGGATGAAGACACACTCCCCATCCTCCGTGAAGAAGTTGAGGCAGCAATCCGAGCACTGAAAAAAGGAAAAGCAGCCGGAGTGGACAACATCCCAGCTGAGCTCGTACAAGCAGGGGGAGAAGCCATGATCGACACCCTCACCATCCTGTGCAACAAAATCTGGCAGAGTGGTGAGTGGCCTACATCATGGACCCAGTCACTTATCATCACACTTCCGAAAAAAGGCAATCTCCAACTGTGCCAAAACTACCGCACCATCAGTCTTATTAGCCATCCCAGCAAAGTCCTACTGAAAATAATACTAAATAGGTTAAAACCCCAAGCTGAACTGATTATAGCTGAAGAACAGGCTGGATTTAGAGCAGGGCGGAGCACCACAGAACAGATTTTGAACTTGAGAATCATTTGTGAGAGACATCTGCAGCATCAACAACACCTTTACCATGTGTTTGTAGACTTTAAGAAAGCCTTTGACCGGGTATGGCATGCTGCACTGTGGGCAACCATGAGGAAATACAACATCAGTCCTAACCTTGTCAGAGTCATTCAACATCTGTACAATAAAGCTACCAGCGCAGTTCTCTACAACGGCGCTATCGGAGACTGGTTCAGGACAACAATTGGAGTGCGCCAAGGATGCCTTCTCTCTCCCATTCTCTTCAACATCTTTCTGGAGCGTATCATGACGGATGCCCTAGCAGATCATGAAGGAACTGTCAGCATTGGAGGCAGACCAATCACCAACCTCCGTTTTGCAGATGATATCGATGGGCTAGCTGGAGAAGAAAGAGAACTTGCCAGTCTAGTTGAAAGGCTTGATACCACCTCCCGAGCCTACGGAATGGAAATCCATGCTGAAAAGACCAAAATGATGACCAACAACAAAAATGGCATCCGCTCAGACATCAAAGTCAATGGACAGGCACTGGACACGGTGTCAAGCTTCAAGTACCTCGGTGCAATCGTGTCCGATGAAGGATCCAAACGGGAAGTCCTTGCCAGGAGTGCTCAAACAACTGCTGCCCTGGCAAAACTCAAACCCATATGGAAAGACACAAACATCAGTCTGGCATCAAAGGTGAGATTACAGCGCTCACTTGTAATGTCGATCTTCCTTTACGCCTGTGAAACATGGACCCTTACAGCAGAGCTGCAGAAAAGAATTCAGAACATGGAGATGAGATGCTACAGAAGACTCATGGGTATCTCCTACACCCAACATGTCACAAACGAAGAAGTCCGGCAAAAGATCAGCCAAGCCATCGGCCCACATGATGACCTGCTCACCACGGTCATAAAGCGGAAACTGAGGTGGTACGGACACATCACCAGATCCTCAGGCCTTGCAAAAACAATCCTGCAAGGCACCGTACAAGGTGGCAGGAGACGAGGGAGACAAAAGAAAAGATGGGAAGATAACATCGGAGAATGGACTCACCTGAAACTCACCGAGGCAATGAGAGCTGCTGAGGACAGAGAGGGATGGAGAGAGCTGGTCAACAGATCGTCTGTGGTGCCCCAACGACCCTTTGGGGTTATGGGATAGGTTAGGTTAGGTTAGGTTAGTCAGACTAGCAGCAAACAAACTTCACCACAATTTACTACATTTCACGAATGATTAGACAGCTAATCCACTTTAAAATTGACACCAAGCATGTTTAGAATGTAGTTATCATGTTAAAACCGTGAATACTAGCTAGCTAACGCGGCTACAGCTATTAAACCGCAATGTCAGACTAGCAGCAAACAAACTTCACCACAATTTACTACATTTCACGAATGAGTAGACAGCTAATCCACTTTAAAATTGACACCAAGCATGTTTAGAATGTAGTTATCATGTTAAAACCGTGAATACTAGCTAGCTAACGCGGCTACAGCTATTAAACCGCAATGTCAGACTAGCAGCAAACAAACTTCACCACAATTTACTACATTTCACGAATGATTAGACAGCTAATCCACTTTAAAATTGACACCAAGCATGTTTAGAATGTAGTTATCATGTTAAAACCGTGAATACTAGCTAGCTAACGCGGCTACAGCTATTAAACCGCAATGTCAGACTAGCAGCAAACAAACTTCACCACAATTTACTACATTTCACGAAAGATTAGACAGCTAATCCACTTTAAAATTGACACCAAGCATGTTTAGAATGTAGTTATCATGTTAAAACCGTGAATACTAGCTAGCTAACGCGGCTACAGCTATTAAACCGCAATGTCAGACTAGCAGCAAACAAACTTCACCACAATTTACTACATTTCACGAAAGATTAGACAGCTAATCCACTTTAAAATTGACACCAAGCATGTTTAGAATGTAGTTATCATGTTAAAACCGTGAATACTAGCTAGCTAACGCGGCTACAGCTATTAAACCGCAATGTCAGACTAGCAGCAAACAAACTTCACCACAATTTACTACATTTCACGAATGATTAGACAGCTAATCCACTTTAAAATTGACACCAAGCATGTTTAGAATGTAGTTATCATGTTAAAACCGTGAATACTAGCTAGCTAACGCGGCTACAGCTATTAAACCGCAATGTCAGACTAGCAGCAAACAAACTTCACCACAATTTACTACATTTCACGAATGATTAAACAGCTAATCCACTTTAAAATTGACACCAAGCATGTTTAGAATGTAGTTATCATGTTAAAACCGTGAATACTAGCTAGCTAACGCGGCTACAGCTATTAAACCGCAATGTCAGACTAGCAGCAAACAAACTTCACCACAATTTACTACATTTCACGAATGATTAGACAGCTAATCCACTTTAAAATTGACACCAAGCATGTTTAGAATGTAGTTATCATGTTAAAACCGTGAATACTAGCTAGCTAACGCGGCTACAGCTAGTAAACCGCAATGTCAGACTAGCAGCAAACAAACTTCACCACAATTTACTACATTTCACGAATGATTAGACAGCTAATCCACTTTAAAATTGACACCAAGCATGTTTAGAATGTAGTTATCATGTTAAAACCGTGAATACTAGCTAGCTAACGCGGCTACAGCTATTAAACCGCAATGTCAGACTAGCAGCAAACAAACTTCACCACAATTTACTACATTTCACGAATGATTAGACAGCTAATCCACTTTAAAATTGACACCAAGCATGTTTAGAATGTAGTTATCATGTTAAAACCGTGAATACTAGCTAGCTAACGCGGCTACAGCTAGTAAACCGCAATGTCAGACTAGCAGCAAACAAACTTCACCACAATTTACTACATTTCACGAATGATTAGACAGCTAATCCACTTTAAAATTGACACCAAGCATGTTTAGAATGTAGTTATCATGTTAAAACCGTGAATACTAGCTAGCTAACGCGGCTACAGCTAGTAAACCGCAATGTCAGACTAGCAGCAAACAAACTTCACCACAATTTACTACATTTCACGAATGATTAGACAGCTAATCCACTTTAAAATTGACACCAAGCATGTTTAGAATGTAGTTATCATGTTAAAACCGTGAATACTAGCTAGCTAACGCGGCTACAGCTAGTAAACCGCAATGTCAGACTAGCAGCAAACAAACTTCACCACAATTTACTACATTTCACGAATGATTAGACAGCTAATCCACTTTAAAATTGACACCAAGCATGTTTAGAATGTAGTTATCATGTTAAAACCGTGAATACTAGCTAGCTAACGCGGCTACAGCTAGTAAACCGCAATGTCAGACTAGCAGCAAACAAACTTCACCACAATTTACTACATTTCACGAATGATTAGACAGCTAATCCACTTTAAAATTGACACCAAGCATGTTTAGAATGTAGTTATCATGTTAAAACCGCGAATACTAGCTAGCTAACGCGGCCGTAGCTAGTAAACTGCAATGTCAGACTAGCAGCGAACAGATTTCACCGCAATTTACTACATTTCACGAATTATTAGACAGCGAATCTAGAAACTCTGTTTCCATATGAGTTGGGAAATTGTGTTAGATGTAAATATAGACGGAATACAATGATTTGCAAATCCTTTTCAACCCATATTCAGTTGAATGCACTACAAAGACAAGATATTTGATGTTCAATCCATCTTAGATGATCTCAGGCCCAGCGAAGCCGACGGCGTTTCTGGGTGTTGTTGATAAACGGTTTTCGCCTTGCATAGGAGAGTTTTAAAGGCCTACTGAAATGATTTTTTTTTATTTAAACAGGGATAGCAGATCTATTCTATGTGTCATACTTGATCATTTCGCGATATTGCCATATTTTTGCTGAAAGGATTTAGTATAGAACAACAACGATAAAGATCGCAACTTTTGGTATCTGACAAAAAAAAGCCTTGCCCCTACCGGAAGGAGCGTGACGTAGTCAGCTGAATATTTCCGCAAAGTTCCCTATTGTTTACAGTGATGGCGGCCAGAAGTAAGAGCGATTCGGATCGAGAAAGCGACGATTTCCCCATTAATTTGAGCGAGAATGAAAGATTTGTGGATGAGGTACGTTAGAGTGCAGTTCAAGACATATCTTTTTTCGCTCTGACCGTAACTTAGGTACAAGCTGGCTCATTGGATTCCACACTCTCTCCTTTTTCTATTGTGGATCACGGATTTGTATTTTAAACCACCTCGGATACTACATCCTCTTGAAAATGAGAGTCGAGAACACAAAATGGACATTCACAGTGACTTATCTCCACGACAATACATCGGTGAAACACTTTAGCTACGAGCTAACGTGATAGCATCGTGCTTTAACTGCATATAGAAACAAAAAAAATAAACCCCTGACTGGAAGGATACATAGAAAATCAACAATACTATTAAACCGTGGACATGTAAATACACGGTTAATGCTTTCCAGCCTGGCGAAGGTTAACAATGCTGTGCTAACGACGCCATTGAAGCTAACTTAGCAACCGGACCTCACAGAGCTATGCTAAAAACATTAGCTCTCCACCTACGCCAGCCAGCCCTCATCTGCTCATCAACACCCGTGCTCACCTGCGTTCCAGCGATCGACGGCGCGACGAAGGACTTCACCCGATCACAGATGCGGTTGGCGGCCCGAAGACGTAGGAAGTCATGGTGAGGTCGCCGGCTAGCGTGTCTGCTCTCCAACAAAGTCCTCCGGTTATGTTGCTGTAGTCCGCTGCTAATACACCGATCCCACCTACAACTTTCTTCTTTGCAATCTCCATTGTTCATTAAACAAATTGCAAAAGATTCACCAACACAGATGTCCAGAATACTGTGGAATTATGAAATGAAAACAAAGCTTTTTGTATAGGATTCTACGTACGGGGTACCAATACTTCCGTTTAACGGACTACGTCACGCGCATACATCATCATACCGAGACGTTTCAGCCGGATATTTCCCGGGAAATTTAAAATTGCACTTTATAAGTTAACCCGGCCGTATTGGCATGTGTTGCAATGTTAAGATTTCATCATTGATATATAAACTATCAGACTGCGTGGTCGGTAGTAGTGGCTTTCAGTAGGCCTTTAACTTGCACTTACAGATGTAGCGACCAACTTTAGTTACTGACAGTGGGTTTCTGAAGTGTTCCTGAGCCCATGTGGTGATATCCTTTACACACTGATGTCGCTTGTTGATGCAGTACAGCCTGAGGGATGGAAGGTCACGGGCTTAGCTGCTTACGTGCAGTGATTTCTCCAGATTCTCTGAACCCTTTGATGATATTACGGAGCGTAGATGGTGAAATCCCTAAATTCCTTGCAATAGCTGGTTGAGAAAGGTTTTTCTTAAACTGTTCAACAATTTGCTCACGCATTTGTTGACAAAGTGGTGACCCTCGCCCCATCCTTGTTTGTGAATGACTGAGCAATTCATGGAATCTACTTTTACACCCAATCATGGCACCCACCTGTTCCCAATTTGCCTGTTCACCTGTGGGATGTTCCAAATAAGTGTTTGATGAGCATTCCTCAACTTTATCAGTATTTATTGCCACCTTTCCCAACTTCTTTGTCACGTGTTGCTGGCATCAAATTCTAAAGTTAATGATTATTTGCAAAAAAAATTTTTTTTTAACAGTTTGAACATCAAATATGTTGTCTTTGTAGCATATTCAACTGACTATGGGTTGAAAATGATTTGCAAATCATTGTATTCCGTTTATATTTACATCTAACACAATTTCCCAACTCATACGGAAACTGGGTTTGTACTTTAAAATTTATATCAGCCATATTTAGAATGTTGTTTTCATGTTAAAACCGCAAAAACTAGTTAGCTAAAACGGCTATAAAGACCCATAATAAATTCATAAAAGAACCAAACTTCATGAATGTTTTTTGTGACCAACAAGTATGTGCTCCAATCACTCTATCACAAAAAAAATAAGAGTTGTAGAAATAATAATAATAATAATAATAATACCTGGGATTTATATAGCGCTTTTCTAAGTACCCAAAGTCGCTTTACATGTTAAAAACCCATCATTCATTCACACCTGGTGGTGGTAAACTACTTTCGTAGCCACAGCTGCCCTGGGGTAGACTGATTGGAAACTCAAGACAGCCATGACAAGTGTATGTAAACTTTTGACCACGACTGTATTTATATATAGAGTACCTAGACATATAATTTTGGGCACCACTGTTGTTTTTATCTCGATGTTTGTTGTTTGATTTGGTCCATTATCTGCTTTTTTTTTTTATAAATGTCAGCTATCAGCACTCACACACACACACAGAGTGACACACTTGATGCGGATAGACAGATTCCTTCCTTTATTTGAGAGGTTCCAAATTACTTTGACTGACAGCGATCGGCAAGACCTGAATAGTTGCAGGAGAAGAAAAGAAACACAAAGACACCGTAGACATCTACTATTCCCTTGCAAGAGACATCAAGATGGTTGGAATGGTTGTTCCAGGGGCATCGGCCTATACGGGACATTTGGCGCACACAAAGAAATGTTCCTCCGTGCAGTCGACTGCATCCCAGAATACCACTGCAGGAGCGCCTGGGAATGTGTTCAAAAATACAATTCAAGGTTTGGTAAATTGCAGAGTGGATGTGCTGATAATCAGGTGCATAGAAGTCACAAGGTAAAGACACTGTCGTCATACCACCAGAAGGAGCGTCATCATCTTCGTTTATCACCACACAGTCCAGGGGTCCATTATCAGAAGGGTCGGCACCACGGAAGTTAGTAAAGGATGGTGTAGTTCCATCAGTCCACTCAAAGGTGCCATCCTGAAAGACAAAGTCACATTTCAATAAGCAACACCTAACCTCCTTCCTTGCCTGAGAAGTTGAAGATCCACGAGGGACAAACACATGCAGGCTGACGTTGTGAGCGCAAGGCTTGCCTTACCACAACAATGTCGTTGAATCCAATCCAGGTTGGTTCAAGCCGGTCACCCTTGGCAATGTTGATGAGCTCCAGGATGACCGCGTTTTCTACTGCGGAATTAACCGAAGCCAGATTCGCTCCAAGAGCTTCGCAGGCCAACTAACAAGAACATGCAAAAAGAGCTTTGGTCAAGGGTTTGGAGTTCATTTTTTTTGAGGTGCAGCATATAAAAAAAACGGAATGTTACCTGGGCATCAGCAAAGGTTCTCTCTGAGTGTATAAAAATGAAACAGCGGTCGTCTACGCGAGTATAGTCCTTTGGACAGGAAGGAACTACAAAACATTTATGTTAGACACAATACTAAAGAAGTGCGATCAAACCAGTCAAGTCGCGGCCACCTACCTTTCACCACGGCATCGGCGCTCTGTGGGAACAAAAGAGCAGCGCTTGCCGTCACGACGTAAAAATCACATCCGAGTGCGAATGTCGTTTGATACTTACGCCTCCGGTCATCAGACCGCAGATCCCGCAAAGGAGGAAGAACACGCGAAGAGCAACGGCCATCTGTGCAAGGAGAAACGAAACAAATCCTCGGGTTCAGAGTCGGGAAGTTCAAGGCGCCAAGTCGCCGGCGTCCACTTTTTTACCGAGTCGAGGTGTAAATCTGAGAGGAGTTACCTTAGTAGTGGTAGTGTTCGATGTTCAGAGGCTGTGTCGAGGACCGGGACGAGCCGTCCTTTTATATGTCAGCCTGACGCCGCCCTGGAATGTGGACTATGTCACTCGTGTCACGTGACACATCAGACCAGTTCCCGTCCGCCACGACCAAATAAACTGACGCAGAGGGAACTTTTGATACATTTGACCGTGGCTACGCACATTTTCATGACTTTGAGGAGCGCTTGGGTGGACTTTCCCAAATGTGCTTTCCGACAACGTCTGGGGACCTCAGTGCACATATTCAATATGGGTTTGAACAAACACTCAGGGCGGCTTTTTGGACCCATGTTGGGGTCCGCCGGTGGTCGTTGTCGGCAAAACAAGACTAGGAAGGGTGGCGCTGCTGCAAAGCAGGAAATGTTCCCTTGGCCTCTTTGTTAATTACTTGATGGACTCTCACGTCACACCCTGACAGCTCCCAAGTCACCTGCTGTCCAATGTTCTGTGCTCTGAAGCAGGGAATGAGTCAACCAAAGGTTTGGTTGACATGACAACGTCTGCTCTTTTCGGGCCAAAGTTTGCTTGGTTTGCAAAAGCGCTACGTTCTTGAACATTTTGCACAAGCTGTGCACCTCGTTGGCGCATTTTGGAGAGCGGCGAACCAATAAAGCCATTGTGAGGACATTTCTACCGCAGGTTTGACCTGAACTGGATATTGTTTACATCCGGACCAAAGATTTTCCAACCGCAGCCTTGATTGCTGGAACTCAACGTCACCAAACTAATGACTTTAATTTCTGGGTGGAACTTTACCGTGATAATTGACGCCACACCCGGCATGAGTTGTCTGAAAAAATTCTTCCTCCACTCCTTGTGACGCCAGCAGTGTACTGCTGCTTGGTATGCCACTCGTCCAGTGTAATTAACCTTGAAACAAACGCTCATTACTTTCACGCCCACATTTCCTAGGCGAATGCCAACTAAAGGCGTCGTCTCGCTTCTTGTTTTTTTTTTTGTCAAAGGCTTAATTGTCTTGCACAATTTACATATCACAAGTTGTTCTAGATTCGGGTGTTGTTTTCGGACCAGGTTGACTCGCCTAATTAATCACTTGACAACTCCTCTTGTGTGATTCAGTTTGTTCCAAAAACCTGGCATCTATTTTGACCTACCTCCAACACAGAATGACCAAAAGATGATCCAGAATTCTTGGTAGTTTTCAGATTTTTAATAATAATAGTAATGGATCGGATATTTTATTTTATAAAGTGCTTTTCTCGACACTCAAACCGGAGGAATATAGAAGGTAAAATAAGTTAAATAGAAGGTAAAAGAAGCTAAATAAAAGGTAAAGGAAAGGATATAGAAGGTAAAAAGTCAGTAAAAAAGGGGAAATAGAAGTTAAAAGTAGTAAATAAAAGGTAAACAAAGTAATATAAAAGGTAAAATAAGTGAAATAGAAGGTAAATAAGCTAAATAAAAGGTAAAATAAGGGATATGGAAGGTACAAGCCAGGTAAAAAAGGGGGAATAGAAGTTAGAAGTAGTAAATAAAAGGTAAATGGAGTAATATAGAATGTAAAAGAAGTTAAATAGAAGGTAAAAGAAGCTAAAAATGCGATGAGGTGGCGACTTGTCCAGGGTGTACCCCGCCTTCCGCCCGATTGTAGCTGAGATAGGCTCCGGCGCCCCACGCAACCCCGAAGGGAATAAGCAGTAGAAAATGGATGGATGGAGTAATATAGAAGGTAAAAGAAGTTAAATAGAAGGTAAAAGAAGCTAAAAAGAAGGTAAAAGAAGAAATATAGAAGGTAAAAGAAGGAATATAGAAGGTAAAATATGTTAAAAAGAAGGTAAAAGAAGCTGAATAAAAGGTAAAAGAAGGATTACAGAAGGTAAAAGAAGCTAAATAAAATGTAAAATAAGAAATATAGAAGGTAAAAGTCAGGTAAGAAAGGGGGAATAGAAGTTAGAAGTAGTAAATAAAAGGTAAATGGAATAATATAGAAGGTAAAAGAAGTTAAATAGAAGGTAAAAGAAGCTAAAAAGAAGGTAAAACAAGAAATATAGAAGGTAAAAGAAGGAATATAGAAGGAAAAATAAGTTAAAAAGAAGGTAAAAGAAGCTGGATAAAAGGTAAAAGAAGGATTATAGAAGGTAAAAGAAGCTAAATAAAATGTAAAATAAGGAATATAGAAGGTAAAAGAAATTAAATAGAAGGTAAAAGAAGCTAAAAAGAAGGTAAAAGAAGAAATATAGAAGGTAAAAGAAGGAATATAGAAGGTAAAATAAGTTTTTTAAAAAAAGAAGGTAAAAGAAGCTAAATAAAAGGTAAAGGAAGGAATATAGAAGGTAAAAAAGGGGGAATTGTGATGATCCGTTGCCCGGATCCTGTTTTGTTCTGTTAGTTTTGACTACCTCAGTTCTGTTTTTTGCACCCCTGGGTTTGTGTTTCAGTTGCCATGACTGCAGATTAGTTTCACCTGCTGTAAAAGAAGGAATATAGAAGGTAAAAGGTAGGTAAAAAAAAATGACAAATACAAGTTAGAAGTAGTAAATAAAAGGTAAACGGAATAATATAGAAGGTAAAATAAGTTAAATAGAAGGTAAAATAAGTTAAATAGAAGGTAAAAGAAGCTAAATAAAATGTAAAAGAAGGAATATTGAAGGTAAAAGTCAGGTAAAAAAAAGGGGGAAATAGAAGTTAGAAGTAGTAAATAAAAGGTAGGAGGAACATAGAAGGTAAAATAAGTCAAATAGAAGGTAAAATAAGCTAAATAAAAAGAAAAAAATGAATATAATACATATTGAAGGAATTAATTATGTTCTATATTATTATATTGCTGACATACACATGGCTACATTGAGCACACCTGTGAAGTGAAAACCATTTGAGGTGACTACCTCTTGAAGCTCATCGAGAGAATGCCAAGAGTGTGCGAAAAAGTAATCAAACGATAAAAAAGGTTATCAAAGAGATCTCAGGACCATAGAGGTATATCAGTAATCTATCAGTTCAAAACAGGCAAAATCCCAAACAAAATGAAAATTGCTAAAGTTGTACCGATTTATAAGACGAGACAAACGCCAATTTACAAATTATACACCCTTTTCTCTACTAACACTATTTTCTAAAATTATTGAAAAACTGTAAAATACCAGATTGGACAGTTTCATAAACAAACACCATAGAACTGGCACCCTATGTTCTTAAAAAAGTACTAATTTTGAATCGAGAATAGATTCTGAATCCAATTGTTATCCCTAAGAATTGAATGTGGTGCCCAAAGATTCACAGTAGAGATGTCCGATAATATCGGTCTGCCGATATTATCGGCCGATAAATGCGTTAAAATGTAATATCGGAAATTATCGGTATCAGGTTTTTTATTATCAGTATCGTTTTTTTTTTTTGTTGTTTTTTTTTTATTAAATCCACATAAAAAACACAAGATACACTTACAATTAGTGCACCAACCCAAAAAACCTCCCTCCCCCATTTACACTCATTCACACAAAAGGGTTGTTTCTTTCTGTTATTAATATTCTGGTTCCTACATTATATATCAATATATATCAATACAGTCTGCAAGGGATACAGTCCGTAAGCACACATGATTGTGCGTGCTGCTGGTCCACTAATAGTACTAACCTTTAACAGTTAATTTTACAAATTTTCATTAATTACTAGTTTCTATGTAACTGTTTTTATATTGTTTTACTTTCTTTTTTATTCAAGAAAATGTTTTTAATTTATTTATCTTATTTTATTTGAATCATTTTAAAAAAAAAGTACCTTATCTTCACCATACCTGGTTGTCCAAATTAGGCATAATAATGTGTTAATTCCACGACTGTATATATCGGTTGATATCGGTATCAGTTGATATCGGTATCGGTAATTAAAGAGTTGGACAATATCGGCATATCGGATATCGCCAAAAAGCCATTATCGGACATCCCTAATTCACAGCCCTAGTATATACATCCAATCCAGATTTTATTTTATCTTTTTAACGTGGGACGTCACGCGGGCCAGATTGTAGACGCTATTCATATCATCTGTGTCTGTAGAAATTTTCACTTTTTAGCCTACAAGAATTCCACTTGCAATTGGAGAAAACATGTTGTGGAAAGTTGCGAATGCTAGCGTTAGCCCCGTTGTAACTTCTTAAATGACCGTGAAATGTGCTTCTTCTTTTTTTAGTACATGCCGTAGTAGATGTAGATCGGTCTTTATTGTCATTGCACAAGTACAATGAAACTTTGTTTTCAGCACAAACCCGTTCAAGATTAGACAAACAAACAGTGTACAGGGGTTACAGAACAGGAACGCTGATGGGTCGCCACAAGGCGCCCCATTAGAAGATGGGGAAAAAGGTAAAACGCTGGGGAAGGATGCGTAAAAAAATACAATCTAGACTGGGCTCCCAAGGGGTGGGAAAAAACCTCCATAGCAAAGCACATAAACATATTACAACGTACATCTCGGGATATCTAGCAACAGAGGGAAGGGAGTGCGGGGTCATGGTGGTAGGCCGCAGCTCTTAGGCGCTGACCATCCTTTCATCACCCCAATGGGATTTGCGTCGAGCGCGTTGGATTAGGGGGGGGGCGGGGGGGGGGGGGTATGTATGTGTGTAAGCCTACAGTGTGTCTCTGTTCCGCGGCCTCGATCTTGTGCAGCCGATAAGTCCATAGTCAACAACAACAGGTGTGTGTCCATGAGAGACAAGAAGGGAGTTTGTTGTGTCTGCGCCGCACTGTCCTTCGGGAGAGTCTCGAAGACAGGGAAACAATCCAAGTTAGAATGTTTTGTATGCGAGTGAAAATATATTTTGCTTTTCACTCTAAATTGTCTATGACCGGTCTTCAAAAAACCTGCGAGGCAGACAGTCCGATGTTACCCAAATCACCAGAGTGTCCACAGTTCTTCCCGCATCCTCCAATCATTCGTGGCAGCTTTGGGGGACTCTGAAGACTGCCAGCAACTTACAATTTGTGGACAAACCAGAGCAACGCTTACTCCAATCAGCAGATGTCCTGTTGTCATAATTCCGAATAGGTAGATATTTTCACGTACTCGACAGAAAAGGGTCGTCAGGCACGCGGCACTCCTTCTTCTCCCAAGAGTCCGTCGTTTGTCCAGCAACAACCGCTTCGTCACGACAGCAGGTTCCCCCAAACCCAAGATCTTGTCAATTTCGTTGAGACCAGTTAAATAGTTCCAATGTTTAGATTTGGAGAGCAGTGCAAAAAGAGGCAACAAGAAAGTTAAGACAAGAGGGAAGGGTGAAGTGAATTGTGAAGTGAATTATATTTATATAGCGCTTTTCTCTAGTTTCAGCGCAAATACCATTACAAAATAGCTTCTAAATAAATCAGAAGTTACGCACCAGTTATTCGGTACATGAGTAAATGTTTGACTGGATACTTAGTCCCACTCAAGTAAATATTTGGATGACTCCTACTTTACTTTTACTCGAGTCATATTACTCTAAAGTTGCTCAAGTAACCAGAGGGGCTTTAATTTCTATATTTCTGGTTGAACTGGCTTTGTCACGTTCTGCGGAGCGTTGCTTGCAGCGTGACCCCAAGGATGCAGAGAATGGCCGGCGCAATGCCCGTCAAACTAATTTAATACTAACAAGGAAGCATGAAACAAACAAAAACAGCACACTAAACATCAGTCTCAAAAGTAGACCGATGGAGGGACTCGGCTGGAACTAAATAGAACTAATTAACGAGAAACAGGTGTGCTGACAGGACATGAAACAGAAAGAGAGCACATCTCCCCGGTTCTCGCTTCCCCGCATTGGCTTCCTGTTTGTTTTAGAATTTATTTTTAAAATGTTACCATTAATGGACTGGCCCCAAAGTACATCACGGACCTCATCCAAATGTATGCTCCAGCCATACATGCCAACATTGAGACCTCCGAATTCGGGAGATGGGGGAGGGTTGAGGTGTGGGGGGGCGGAGTTGGGGGTGGGGCGGGGTTTGGTGGTAGCGGGGGGTGTATATTGTAGCGTCCCGGAAGAGTTAGTGCTGCAAGGGGTTCTGGGTATTTGTTCTGTTGTGTTTATGTTGTGTTACGGTGCGGATGTTCTCCCGAAATGTGTTTGTCATTCTTGTTTGGTGTGGGTTCACAGTGTGGCGCATATTTGTAACAGTGTTAAAGTTGTTTATACGGCTACCCTCAGTGTGACCTGTATGGCTGTTGATCAAGTATGCCTTGCATTCACTTAAGTGTGTGTGAAAAGCCGTAGATGTTATGTGACCGAGTCGGCACGCTGTTTGTATGGAGGAAAAGCGGATGTGACGACAGGTTGTAGAGGACGCTAAAGGCAGTGCCTTTAAGGCACGCCCCCAATATTGTTGTCCGGGTGGAAATCGGGAGAATTTCGGAAGAATTTTTGCCCCGGGAGATTTTTGAGAGGGGCACTGAAATTCGGGAGTGTCCCGGGAAAATCGGGAGGGTAGGCAAGTATGGCTCCAGCTCGCGTCCAGAGGCCAATCCCAACTTGTGGGGCATAAAACGAGGCTTAAAACTAGGGGAGACAGGTCCTTCTCTGTTGTTGGCCCTAAACTTTGGAATGTTCTGCCCCCTCATGTCAGAATGCCCCCCCACTGTTGAAGGTTTTAAGGCCCCGTTTACAGTAAGCCGCTAAGGTTCTCCAGGGTAAATCACACCTAACCTTATCCATTTCCGCACACGACGATGCCACCGTTTAAGAGCCCCGCCCCCCTCCGTCCGCCGGCGCAACACGACCTAGTACCTAGTAAAGATGACTTTACTTCACTGTGAAGTTATTTAAAAGAGCTATATTGTAAATAGTTTGCTTTAAATTAAAATGTATCTCCTTTGAACAATATCCAGTGTTGTGGTATTTCAACTAACTAGAATCCAGTGGGCTGTGGGGCCCTATTGTAGTGAATCACACCTGAGACATCATACATGAATCACATCTTTAATCGACATGAGGAAGTAGACAAAGATAAAGAACATTTTACAACAATTACAACAATTAATCTAGACAGAGAATACCCAACGTATTGTTGTTGTGAGTTGACTTCGCCGTTGGGGTATTCTTTCGTGAGATATGGCATCAGGGGATAAACTGGGTCACCCCAAAGAAAAACAGGGTCCGGATCTTCATCTTCCAGCAGTTGTTTGGGACACGAGGGTTTGGTTCCATCGTTCAGCTGTGCGCTAATGGCGGAGTTAGCGAAGATGCAGGCATCATGCACGCTGCCTGGCCATTTCACAGTCACATCCATAAAGCAATATTTGTAGTCACACACTGGCTATCACGATCACATCCACGGGGGGAAGGGACCAAGTTTTTCGGTAAATAGACTCACAGCTGACCCGGACATTTGAAAGTTCTCTTGCCGTCTGAGAAGTGTTGTATCCGAAATAGCTGCAATCGCCCGTTGCCTTCTCTTAAGGTATTGATTTGTGATTTCCAAAAGCGCCTGTACATGTAGAAGAAGGAGAAACACGGGCATGTCTGGATGATCCGCCTCCATCTTTGTTATGAAGCTGCCTGTGGCGCGTTCTTTCTGATATCTTTTCCTGCGTGGGCGTGGTCTTTCTGGCGTCACTTCCTCTCCGAACTCACTTTGTAAACGATCAATGAGTCCATACAAAGCTAAGTGCCGGAGATTCAAGAATTACACGGCTGACTTACCCGTGTAAAAATTTGTCCGAGGAGGGGGACCTTAAACGCTGGTTTAGTGTGGCTGAAACGGGGCTCGGGCTAAATAATTATTCGTTTAAGGCAGGGGTGTCAAACTAATATACAGAGTGGGCTAAAATTTAAAACTAAACAAAGCCACGGGCCAAGGTTGAACATATTAACCTTTAACGTACTTTACGAGTTATCGTCACGTCCGCTTTTCATCCATTCTAACATCGTTCAGACCCAGTCACAAGATATGTGCGGCTTCTGTACGCACATATGAGCGAATGCAACGCATAGTTCATCAACAGCAATACAGGTTACACTGAGGGTGCCAGTATAAAAAACTTTAACACTGTTACAAATATACGCCACACTGTGAATCCACACCAAACAAGAATGACAAGCACATTTCGGGAGAACATCCGCACCGTAACACAACATAAACACAACAGAACAAATACCCAGAATCCTTTGCAGCACTAACTCTTCCGGGACGCTACAAAATACACCCCCGCTACCACCAAACCTCCCCCCCCACACACACACACCTTGTAGCGTCCCGGAAGAGTTAGTGCTGCAAAGGGTTCTGGTTTGGTGTGGATTCACAGTGTGACGTATATTTCTAACAGTTATTCGGCTACGCTCAGTGTAACCTGTATCACTGTTGATGAAGTATGCATGGCATTCTAATGTGTGTGCATGCAGAAGCCGCACATGTTATGTGACTGGGCCAGCACTCGGCTGGCTGGCCGGCCAGCGTTTGGAAGACTCCCGGGAGGATCGGCGGGCCAGCTTTAGTGTTAATTTGATATCGCCTCAAGGGCCAAGTGAAATTACACGACGGGCCAAATTTGGCCCGCGGGCCAGACTTTGAAACCCATGGTTTAAGGGGTTAAACGCCTTAGTGTAGACATGGTCTTGAAACCCGCTTTTATTCTCTGCCTTTTAAATCGGCGTGAGTCTTGTGGTCCTCTGTGTCTTTTATTGTTTTATTCTATTATACTGATTTGTTTTTATTGTCTTTTATTATTTTATTCTATTAATATTATTTGTTTGTTTATTGTTTACTTGTTTCATTTTATATACTTGTAATTGTATTACTTTTATTGTTTCTTTTTTATCTGCAGCACTCTGGAGTAGTGCATTATATACGTGTGTGTGTGTGCGTGTGTGCGTGCGTGCGTGCGTGCGTGCGTGCGTGCGTGCGTGCGTGCGTGCGTGCGTGCGTGTGTGTGTGTGTGTGTGTGTGTGTGTGTGTACATATATATATATATATATATGGGTCGCTGCCCCGGTGTGCTTTGCTGATCGCAGTGCCGGTCTGCTGAGGTGCCACGGCCTGCTGGCTGTGGGCGCGGGACTGGGCCCTTATGGCCTTTTGCTGGATGGGATGCCTGATGGGTGGTGAGCGGGAGGGATGGGTTGCAGGGTTTGGTGGCACTGGGCACTGTTAGCGACCAGGCCTGTTTATTTAAAAAACATTTTGAGAGAGGGGTTAGTGGAGTGGATGTAGGTGGGATCCACAAAGAAGTGGCGCAGTGGGTCCGGAATGGTGAGGATGGGAGCTTAGGTGAATCGGCGCTTGAGTGTCTGGAAGGCCCTCTCTGCCTCTGGAGACCAGTGGAACCACACCTGGGTGGAAGTAAGAGCGTGGAGAGGAACAGCTATTGTGCTGAAGCTTCTGAAAAACCGCCTGTAAAAGTTAGCAAATCCCAAGAATTGCTGAACCTTCTTGCGGCTGTCACATGTAGGCCAATCGGCCACAGCGCTAACTTTAGCCGGATCAATTTGCATTCTTCCAGGAGCTACAATGAAGCCCAGGAAGGAGACAGTGTCGGCATGAAAAACACTCTTTTCAGCTTAAACATATAAGTCATTGTCCACGAGTCTCTTTAAAACCTGATTTACGTGTACTTGGTGAGTGTTACTGTCATGTGAATAAATCAATATATTGTCAAGGTAAACGTACACGAAATGGTCCAGGAAGTCTCTTAGAACTTCATTGATCATGGCTTGGAACACGGCGGGGGCATTGGTGAGTCCAAAGGGCATGACCCTGTATTCATAGTGGCTGCTGGGTGTGTTGAATCCGGTCTTCCACTCGTCTCCCTCTATTATTTGGACCAGATGGTAAGCGTTGCGCAGGTCCAGCTTGGTGAATATTTTAGCCTGTTGGAGTTGGTCGAAGACAGAAGACATGAGGGGAAGAGGGTAACGGTTCTTGATGGTAATGTCATTCAGTGGGCTGTAATCAATGCAGGGTCTTAATGACCCGTCTTTCTTCTTCACAAAGAAGAACCCCGCTCCTGCCGTAGATGACGGGCGAATCAAGCCTGCTTCAAGTGATGCTGAGATGTAATTGTTCATGGCAGCCCTTTCTGGACCAGAGACGGAGTACAGACGGCCCTTGGGAATATCAATCAATCAATGTTTACTTATATAGCCCTAAATCATGAGTGTCTCAAAGGGCTGCACAAGCCACAACGACATCCTCGGATCCCACATCAGGGCAAGAAAAAACTCAACCCAATGGGATGACAATAAGAAACCTTGGAGGGGACCGCAGATGTGGGGACATTCATATCTGTGGTAATAAAACCCAGTTGTAGCTGGGATGCGTTGTCTGTAATCTCCTTTCTAATTAGTTCAATTTTCTTATTAAAGAAATTCATAAAGTCATCTGCCGAGTGGGTGGAGCTACTGGGAGGAGTCCCTTGTGGGTTAGCGATGCTACTGTACTGAAAAAATATTTAGGATCGAGGCGGATGAGATTTGAGTAGTAATTAGCTTTAGCTAAGGTAAGCATGCGTTTATAAGTTATTAAACTATCACTCCATGCTTGATGGAACACCTCAAGTTTAGTCTCGTGCCATTTGCGTTCCAGCTTTCTACATGATAGTTTAAGAGCTCTAGTTTCTTCTGTAAACCATGGGGTACACCATTTAGCGGCCCTTTTTAGCTTTAGCGGTGCTATACTATCAATGGTGTCACGCAGGGCGTCGTTAAAGTTGTTAGTGAGGTTATCAATAGAGCCCGCATAATTTGAGAATGCCATTACCGAAGGCAGTAGGCCAGCAAGAGTCACGGTTGTGGCAGCATTAATGTTGCGGCTGCTAAAGCAGTTATTATTATTAGCTTGTTGACAATGATTCAGAACTTCGAATTTTATAAGGTAATGATCGGACATTACTTTAGTATACGGGAGTATCATAACTTTGGAGGTGGTAAATGGGTTATATTTGTGTAGCGCTTTTCTACCTTCAAGGTACTCAAAGCGCTTTGACACTATTTCCACATTCACCCATTCACACACACACATTCACACACTGATGGCGGGAGCTGCCATGCGAGGCCCTAACCACGACCCATCAGGAGCAAGGGTGAAGTGTCTTGCTCAAGGACACAACGGCCGTGATAAGGTTGGTAGAAGGTGGGGATTGAACCAGGAACCCTCAGGTTGCTGGCATGGCCACTCTAGCAACTGCGCCACGCCGTCCCCGGTGACACCCCTGACAAGCACTAGATCTTTCGTATTACCGTTGCAATGCGTGGGTTCATTTATTATTTTGTGTAAGACCACAGCTATCAATTATAGTCTGGAGCGCCAAGAACAGAGGGTCTGATGGGGTATTCATATGGATATTAAAGTCCCCCATTATCCTTAAATTGTCAGCGTGCGTCACTAGATCAGCGACGAACTCTGAGAATTCACTGATAAAGTCCGAATAGGGCCCAGGGGGGCGGTAGATAACAGCCAGGTAGAGAGGCAACGGTGCGACAGACCTCATAGTAAGCACCTCAAATTATTTATATTTATTACTTAAGTTAGAGGTAAGGTTAAAGTTTTCATTGTATATTAGTGCAACCCCCCACCCCTTTTAAGGGGACGGGCAATATGCACATTCATATAGTTAGGAGGAGATGCCTCGTTCTGCGCAAAAAAATTGCCTGTTTTGAGCCGGGTTTCGCTGAGACCAATGACGTTAGGATTGTTGTCTCTAATGACTTCATTAACTAATAACGTTTTGGGAGACAATGATCTTATGTTTAAAAAGCCCATATTATAGGTAGTGGACTGTTTTGAGGAATTGTTCTTAAAGTTATCCGTAGTAGTAATATTAATAATGTTGCGTTTATTTTGCGTAGTGTGCTTTAAATAATTTCGACCATATCTAGGAATTGATATGACGGGAATCTTCAGATTGTTTGCTTGGTGCTGCAATACACTGAACGCGTCATAGTTTGCCACCTCAGTAGAATGCGTGTCCACCTCTGGAACAGTCACTGCAGAAAAAACATTATGTGATTTGTGTATTATGCTAGGAGAAATGCTATGTGTGCAGGGATTTTCCAGCCTGGTGCTGGCTAGTTCTAGTTTAACTGACTCCTCACCCGGACTAACAGACACTGTAATTGCCTGTGACCGGGCTTGCTCTAGTGTAGTTAGTCAAGTCTGACTCACACAATAATCTATGCTCCTAGTAAGGATGATGGTGCCTTCCTGGTTAAGATGAAGGCCGCCCCTCATCAACAAGCCCGGTTTGCCCCAGAAAGAGGGCCAATTATCAATAAACGTTAGTCCCTGTTGTCTACAAAAACTAGGCAGCCACTTGTTAAGCGAGACTAATCTGCTATATCTCTCATCATTGCCTCTCACAGGCAGGGGGCCAGAGACAAGTACTCGATGCCTGGACATCTTTCTAGCGAGATTACAAGTCCTAGCTATGTTCTTCTTTGTAATCTTTGACTGTCTCATCCTAGTGTCATTGGAGCCAACGTGTACAACTATGTTCGCATAGGTAGTGGTGCGATTAGCCTGTCGTACGTGTTTACTAGACCTGTTGCGAGTTAGCTCCCTAAGATTAGCTTCAATGTCAGGTGCTACACTTAATTCTGGCTGGTTTGCTAAGCTTTATGTTGATGTGATGGAGTCCCCTACGACTAAAGTGTGGTGCCCGGTAGACTGGGGTGTAGGACTAGCTAAAGGGTTAAATCTATTTTGCGTCTCAACCGGTTCACCGTTGCTTATAGGCCGCTTAGGGCTGCTATAAACTGGGCTAACGCTAGCAGATGTGTCCGCAGCGTCTAAAGTTACGAGATTACTCTGCTCTAATTGGCGGACACGGCCCTCTAACAGAGCCAACCTATCCATGAGAACAGTGCACGAAGAGCAGGGAGCCATACTCACGGTATTTCTTTCACCGAGTCAAGTTCTTTCTGTCTTGAGGGAAGTGGTCGCGACGTGTGGGAGCAGATTCCTTCAGACAGACGTCGCCTTTCCCCATGCTAGCTTCGTTAGCTTAGCAGCTAGCTAGCTGAGAGAGGGGTGTGAGACAGAGATCGGGTGATTTGTAAGTTAAATAAGACTACTAAGTATGTTTGGGAAGTAGTAAACAAAGCTGTAAAACAATTAGAAGCACACAGATAGAACAATACTTAGCTTTTTTGCAGCAGCAACAGCGAGCAGTCCAATTAATAGTGGCCCCGCAGTAGTTCAATGGCATAGTCGTGGGATCGGTGGAGTGGAAGTGACAGGGCCTTTGTCTTGCTGAAGACTTGTCGCAGGTGGTGATAACAGGAGGGAACGGAATTCAGGTCCAGAAATTCTGGGTCTGTGGCAGGATTGGCAGAAAAAATATTAATTTCCTTGACAGTAGAAAAAACAGTTCTTAGTACATTCCCTTACCCATTCGCTGATATATCCTGGTTTCCAGTCAACCCGAGGGTTATGCTGGTACAGTCATGGATGCCCAAAGATCAGAGAATGGGAGGATGACGTAATCAGGTATGGACGAATCTGTTCCTGATGGCAGTCAATGTTCATTTGGACAGGTTCACAGATGTGCGTCATGGTGAAAAGCTCCTTGCCATTCAGAGACCTGGCCCTAATGTGTTTAGCTAGCGGTTCGGACTTGTGTCCTATTCTCCTAGCTAGTCCATCAGACTCTCGTCTGCCCCAGAGTCTATGAGCGCCTCTAGATCTGTGGCCGTGTGATGAGCTAGCGTGATCTTAGTGAGAGTGCGTGGCCTCTGAGGGACAGCCGGAACGTGACTCACCACCTGGGATATCTTGGTTGGACACAAAACGACAAGATGGCCAGCCTCTCCACAGTAAATACATCTCCCCTCCATCAGCCGCTTGCGCCGCTCCCTTGGGTCAGTCGGGCTCTCCCCAGCTGCATGGGCTCCTCCTCCCAATCAGTGCGGAGGTGAGGAAGTAGCTCCGGGGGTGACCAGCTAGGAGCAAAAAGAACAGTGGTTCTTCCTGCAGCAGCCAATCCTCCACCTCGCTGTCATTTGAGCTGGGCTAGTCGGTTGTCCGTCCTGATGCCGAGTGCATTGAGGGCATCTAGGTTGTCGGGTAGGTCCAGGGGAACGAGGAGGTACCGTATGGAAGCTCCGAGTCCCTTCAGAAAAACGTCATAGAGTGCCGTGTCGCCCCACCCGCTTTCTGCTTCTAGCGTGCGGAAGCGGATGGCGTAGTCGCACACGGAGCCGCTGCCCTGCTTTAACCTGCTTAGCTCTTGCACATTTTCTCTGCTGGAGGACACCGGGTCAAAAGTCTTGGTTAGAGCAGCTTGAAAGTCTGTGAATGAGTGGCAGACTGACGAGCTCAGCCCCCATTCGGCGGAAGCCCACGCCTTGGCTCTATCCGTAAGGTGTGAAATCATGAATGCGATCTTGGAGAGGTCAGTGGGAAACGCATGGGGCATCAGCTCGTAATGAATAGCACAGTCTATCAGAAATGTTTTACACAAACCGAGAGCTCCAGCGTATGGCGCCGGAGGGGCCAGCTTGCATCCGGCTCCGGAAGGAGGTGAAGACAGAGTGGGAGCGGCGGTTGGCATGGGAGGCTGGGACGCCGGAGCCGAACGAGCAAACTGCCCGAGTAGGTCTTGCAGCTGGGAGGAGAGGTGACCCATGTTCGCTGCCATCGCCGTCTGAAAATCCTATTGTCGGGCGAGCCGTGATTCCTGGGCGCACTGGATCTCCGTCAGTCGTTTGGCCTCTGTTGAGTCCATAACTGGCCAGAGTATACTGTTAGGTCTTGGCAAGAATAAGGACTCAGTTGCAGACGCGGAATGATTGACGCAGGCTTTTATTCTGCAGTTTTCTGAGAACTCTCTTCAGACAGAGTGAATAAACAAATGGCTATAAACTCTAGACTTGATACACGAGAGTAACCATCAAAAGAAACGTAGCACAGGGTGAAAAAAAATAAACGGAAAATCATTCCTGAGGGAGAAAAAATGGCTATAGCAAATATTACACTGATCTAATAACAAAAAACAACAATCTATGATCAGCTACACAAAAAGGAAATCGCTCAAGAAGAGGAAGGGACAAAAAGCTATAAACAGAAACTACACTATAAAGAGCTAAGAAAACTACAAATTAAAGCGCTCCAAGAGGAGGGGGAAAAAAAGGCAGAGCGCTATGAAATTAGCTCAAACAAAAAACTGACCAAAAACTTTAGCAAATCAAAATCTCTCCTCTTCAGAGGGTACAAATAAATCAAAGAATAAAGCAAAGCAATACTTAGCGACTTTGACAAGACTGTGGCAGACGGCTGGAGGTACACGCTGAGACGATATACTCTGGCAACAAGACAGGGGAAGACGAGGGCTATATACACATGAGGGAGGGTGACACAGGTGGGCACAATCAGGCAATCAGGAAATACATCAGACAGGAGGAAAGGCAAGTGACCTGAAACGAGAGGAGGATTAGATTTTCAACATAAAACAGGAAGTTCGCCAGACAACCTCAAAACAGGACTTCCCTCACCGCAGTGTGACAATCAATAGTACTATTTCTATTGGTATTTGTATTGCTCCATTTGTAGTGTAATAATGCTCATTGTCATTTCTGTGTTATTAATATTTATTACACTAACTGCTTCGCTGACATCACTTTTACTATCATATTTGTACATATCCTACAAACCCTGTTTCCAAATGAGTTGGGAAATAGTGTTAAATGTAAATATAAACGGAATACAATGATTTGCAAATCATTTTCAAGCCATATTCTGTTGAATATGCTACAAAGACAACATATTTGATGTTCAAACTGATAAACATTATTTTTTTTGCAAATGATCATTAACTTTAGAATTTGATGCCAGCAACACGTGACAAAGAAGTTGGGAAAGGTGGCAATAAATACTGATAAAGTTGAGGAATGCTCATCAAACACTTATTTGGAACATCCCACAGGTGAACAGGCAAATTGGGAACAGGTGGGTGCCATGATTGGGTATAAAAGTAGATTCCATGAAATGCTCAGTCATTCACAAACAAGGATGGGGCGAGGGTCACCACTTTGTCAACAAATGCGTGAGCAAATTGTTGAACAGTTTAAGAAAAACCTTTCTCAACCAGCTATTGCAAGGAATTTAGGGATTTCACCATCTACGGTCCGTAATATCATCAAAGGGTTCAGAAAATCTGGAGAAATCACTGCACGTAAGCAGCTAAGCCCGTGACCTTTGATCCCTCAGGCTGTACTGCATCAACAAGCGACATCAGTGTGTAAAGGATATCACCACATGGGCTCAGGAACACTTCAGAAACCCACTGTCAGTAACTACAGTTGGTCGCTACATCTGTAAGTGCAAGTTAAAACTCTCCTATGCAAGGCAAAAACCATTTATCAACAACACCCAGAAACGCCGTCGGCTTCGCTGGGCCTGAGCTCATCTAAGATGGACTGATACAAAGTGGAAAAGTGTTCTGTGGTCTGACGAGTCCATATTTCAAATTGTTTTTGGAAACTGTGGACGTCTTGTCCTCCGGACCAAAGAGGAAAAGAACCATCCGGATTGTTATAGGCGCAAAGTTGAAAAGCCAGCATCTGTGATGGTATGGGGGTGTATTAGTGCCCAAGGCATGGGTAACTTACACATCTGTGAAGGCGCCATTAATGCTGAAAGGTACATACAGGTTTTGGAGCAACATATCTTGCCATCCAAGCAACGTTACCATGGACGCCCCTGCTTATTTCAGCAAGACAATGCCAAGCCACATGTTACATCAACGTGGCTTCATAGTAAAAGAGTGCAGGTACTAGACTGGCCTGCCTGTAGTCCAGACCTGTCTCCCATTGAAAATGTGTGGCGCATTATGAAGCCTAAAATACCACAAAGGAGACCCCCGGACTGTTGAACAACTTAAGCTGTACATCAAGCATGCTCCTCTGGTTTTATGAGCAGAGGAGCATGTTCGGCAGCGCGCGCACACACACAGTACTTAAAAGCAGACACAGTGTGTAGACAGAAAAGGGATAATGGACGCATTTTGGTCTAAAAACTAAAGATAAAGGTGAAGTTATAACACTGAAACGCCCTCAGGAAGAGGTGCTTTAAGACATGGCTAGCAAGCTCGTGGCTAACGTCCATCCGCAGTCGGCAGTGTTTTAGCTTCTTCTAAATCACTAATTCCTGTCTCCATGGTGACAAATAAAGTACGTTTTTTACAGCTAGCATTATCACTGGAGGACGAGGAATAGCTAAACATGCTTCACTACACATCGTAGGAGGATACGCCGTTCCCGAATGTAAACAAATGCCATAGGTGGATCTACACCTGACATCCATTGTAATGATACCAAGTACAAGAGTGTATCTAGTCGATACTACCATGATTACATCAATATTTTTTATCGTCACAAAATCTTTTTTCCTTTTTTTAAAATTCATATTATGTTCATAAACTCAGCAAATACGTCCCTGGACACATGAGGACTTTGAATATGACCAATGTATGATCCTGTAACTACTTGGTGTCGGATCGATACCTAAATGTGTGGTATCATCCAAAATTAATGTAAAATATCAAAAAAGAGAAGAATAAGTGATTATTAAATTTTAACAGAAGTGTAGATAGAACATGTTAAAACAGAAAGTAAGCAGATGTTAACAGTAAATGAACAAGTGGATTAATAATAAATTTTTACAGCTTGTCCCTCATAATGTTGACAAAATAATAGAATGATAAATGACACAATATATACTTCATACGTCAGCAAACTAATTAGGAGTCTTTGTTTACTTACTACTAAACGACAAGTTGTCTAGTATGTTCACTATTTTATTTAAGGACTAAATTGTTTTCGATTGATATAAAAAATATATGTTTAATGTACCGTAAGATTTTTTGTTAAAATAAAGCCAATAATGCCATTTTTGTGGGTCCCTTTATTTAGAAAAGTATCAAAAAGTATCTAAATACTTTTTGGTACCGGGACCGGTACCAAAATATTGGTATCGGGACAATCGGGACAACCCTAACGTACATATATACAAACCCCAAAACCAGTGAAGTTGGCACGTTGTGTAAATGGTAAATAAAAACAGAATACAATGATTTGCAAATCCTTTTCAACTTATATTCAATTGAATAGACTATATATATATATATATATATATATATATATATATATATATATATATATATATATATAAATATCAGTGGCGTGCAGTCACTAGAGGCAGGGGAGGCGGGGCCTCACCTGCCATCTTGGAAAGAAAAAAAAAAAGTAAAAATATTAAATTGTTATATGTATCCAGTGATTATACTAAAGTTATTTTCCATTTAACTTCACCAGTTTTAGATTATTTTTATTTTTATTTTCACATTTGCCGTTCACATACTGAAGAGACGGTGCGGTGATCAGCAGCCAGTTGAGGCACTTGTGCCTCACCATGGATTGCGCAATGACTCGGCTAACTGCTGGCCTGCTGTGCAGTGAGACCGTATTGCTATATGAATTATATTATACATTTCCATAGTTTAGTTAGCTGAGGTATATAATGTACAGTGTATTTTGTCAACAACTGTATGTGTGTAACGTATTTTTAGTGCTGAGCGATCATAAATCTGCTGCCAAGACACACTGTGTGAGGCTCGTCTCATAACCCCGCCTCCTGGTGCCGGTTAACACTCCCGCCGCAGAATGCACCGCCCGACGGGAGCGCCACACCAACCAAAGCCCACACCCGAACCCTCCACGTATCTAGACCGATCCACCCAAAAAAAGTCACCTAACAAGAGCCAAAAAGTGCAAAAACAACAATGCTCACGCTGCAGGAGCCGCGAACGACCGCAGGGACACAACATTAGGTACACCTGCACTGCAGGTTCATATGTTTGTAAATCTGACTGTGATGATGCAGTCGTGCCTCACCAGACATTAACCTCACCGCACGCCACTGATATATATATATATATACTACCGTTCAAAAGTTTGGGGTCACATTGAAATGTCCTTATTTTTGAAGGAAAAGCACTGTACTTTTCAATGAAGATAACTTTAAACTAGTCTTAACTTTAAAAGAAATACACTCTATACATTGCTAATGTGGTTAATGACTATTCTAGCTGCAAATGTCTGGTTTTTGGTGCAATATCTACATATGTGTATAGAGGCCCATTTCCAGCAACCTATCACTCCAGTGTTCTAATGGTACAATGTGTTTGCTCATTGGCTCAGAAGGCTAATTGATGATTAGAAAACCCTTGTGCAATCATGTTCACACATCTAAAAACAGTTTAGCTCGTTACAGAAGCTACAAAACTGACCTTCCTTTGAGCAGATTGAGTTTCTGGAGCATCACATTTGTGGGGTCAATTAAACACTCAAAATGGCCAGAAAAAAAGAACTTTCATCTGAAACTCAAAGTCTATTCTTGTTCTTAGAAATGAAGGCTATTCCACAAAATTGTTTGGTTGACCCCAAACTTTTGAACGGTAGTGTATATATATATATATATATATATATATATATATATATATATATATATATATATATATATATATATATATATATATATATATATATATATATATATATGTATGTGTGGGAAAAAATCACAAGACTATTTCATCTCTACAGGCCTGTTTCATGAGGGGTTTTTCCCATCCTCAGGAGATTTTAATGGAAGCATTCACATACCATGGTTTATATAGGGCACAGAGCGGGTGGGGTACAGGCAGGCGTGGGGGCGTGGTGATTGACTCATGTGTTACCTAGGAGGTGTTTCCTTCTATGACGGCATGCTGATACAATTTCGCTGCGCTTGTTGAGGGATGAGAAGTCTGGACGGTATATGATAAACAGTTTCTCTTTTAAGCATAGGTTGCATCTTTTGTTACCACTGTTGTAAGGTGTGCTGGATGCAAGAATTTGCCATGTTTTTGAGTATTCAACATTATTGTCTTTGAGATTCCAAATGTGTTTGCTGAGTTCTGTAGTGTTCCGGAGTCTTTTGCATCTGAAAGAAGCCTTGTGATTGTTCCATCTGGTTTTGAATTCTCCCTCAGTTAATCCTACATATGTGTCGGATGTGTTAATGTCCTTGCGTGTTACCTTTGCTTGGTAAGCGACTGATGGTTT
>NC_084737.1:15863391-15890891 GCF_033978785.1 Entelurus aequoreus
TATTCAACAATGCGAAAGATAAGTCGCTTTTGCGCAAATTTGACCCGAAATGTCCGTAGTTCCTTTTTTTAACGACCTGCGGCACATACTGAAAAATAGTATAAAAAAAAAAATGTATGACCTATTTTCAACACTTTTATGAGTGGGACCCTTTTAGGTCCCCAAGAATTTTAGTGGTATTTTACTTATTTTTTTGTACAAAAGTTGTATTTGTAAACTGGGCATTGGATCCACGTTGTTGAGTTCAGAAAAACATGAAGGGTTTTTGACGAGTCACGGTGGAGATCACGCCTTGGAAGTGTTGTGTACGGCGAGCTTATTAATTAGTCACCTGACTCCACCGGAATTAGAAGAATTACAATTGTTGGCAGGGAGGAACACATGTGGGCACCGTTGCGGAAAAAGTTTTTTTGAGGAAGGACATTGGTAGGAGTGCCCACATCCAGCTGGCGGTCGAGGGTGGAGACTATCGCAGCTTTGGGCAAGAACAGGACGTTCGCGGAAACACATTTCACTTCTATTAACAATTGCTCTTGGCAGGTATTAATGTTAATTGTTTTTTCTTCCTCCAAATGTCCAACATGCTTGGGGAATTAGGGACGGGTGAAAAACGTTTCACAAACTCAAAAAAATGTTTGACAAACACAAAATCATGTTACACAAACACAACAGAACTTGGTGGAGTTTTGACAGTACATTCCCTCCATATCATACTACTAGTAATGTAATTTACGTTCTTGATGTCTCCTCTTGTTTTCATGTGTTTTTTGACTTTTGGTCCTGGCCCCCATCGGGACTGCGCACCAAGGTGTGGCATTTTCGTGACTTCTGTGCTTTTCTGTGTTTTTTTGATGAACTTTTGGATCTTTTGGCCATGGCATAATATAGATTAGTGTAGAACCTTTGACACTGAACAAATGACTTAGCAGAACCTTCGATACAGATTTAGGACATCTTGTTTCAGTTTTCGGGAAGTCCTGTTGGGAGTGCTCAGAGAGTATGGGGTATCGGACTGTCTGATTGTGGCGGTCCGCTCCCTGTATGATCAGTGCCAGAGTTGGGTCCGCATTGCCGGCAGTAAGTCGGACACGTTTCCAGTGAGGGTTGGACTCCGCCAAGGCTGCCCTTTGTCACCGATTCTGTTCATAACTTTTATGGACAGAATTTCTAGGCGCAGTCAAGGCGTTGAGGGGATCTGGTTTGGTGGCTGCAGGATTAGGTCTCTGCTTTTTGCAGATGATGTGGTCCTGATGGCTTCATCTGGCCAGGATCTTCAGCTCTCGCTGGATCGGTTCACAGCCGAGTGTGGAGCGACTGGGATGAGAATCAGCACCTCCGAGTCCGAGTCCATGGTTCTCGCCCGGAAAAGGGTGGAGTGCCATCTCCGGGTTGCGGAGGAGACCCTGCCCCAAGTGGAGGAGTTCAAGTACCTTGGAGTGAGGGAAGAGTGGATCGTGAGTAATGCAGACGCTGTATCGATCCGTTGTGGTGAAGAAGGAGCTGAGCCGGAAGGCAAAGCTCTCAATTTACCGGTCGATCTACGTTCCCATCCTCACCTATGGTCATGAGCTTTGGGTTATGACCGAAAGAACAAGATCACGGGTACAAGTGGCCGAAATGAGTTTCCTCCGCCGGGTGGCGGGTCTCTCCCTTCAGAGATAGGGTGAGAAGCTCTGCCATCCGGGGGGGGGGCTCAAAGTAAAGCCGCTGCTCCTCCACATCGAGAGGAGCCAGTTGAGGTGGTTCGGGCATCTGGTCAGGATGCCACCCGAACGCCTCCCTAAGGAGGTGTTTAGGGCACGTCCGACCGGTAGGAGGCCACGGGGAAGACCCAGGACACGTTGGGAAGACTATGTCTCCCGGCTGGCCTGGGAACGCCTCCGGGATCCCCCGGGAAGAGCTGGACGAAGTGGCTGGGGAGACGGAAGTCTGGGTTTCCCTGCTTAGGCTGCTGCCCCCGCGACCAGACCTCGGATAAGCGGAAGAAGATGGATGGATGGATGGATGGATGTTTTCAGTATAGTGAGATTCATCAAATGAGGTTTGACTAAAAGACAAAATCAATGTACATTCCTACAAAGTTCTCCCCAAACTAAAGCATCTTACCAATCCCCTTTCAGGGCAACACAGAGACACTAATGCATGCTTTCATTACTAGTCATACAGGTTAATGTAACGCCCTTCTTTCTGGTCTTCCTAAAAAGGTTATTGCACCTTTACAAATATTTCAAAATTCCGCAGCACGTGTCCTGATGAAGACCAAAAGGCGGGCTCACATTTCACCAGTTTTAAAATCTCTGCATTGGCTCCCCGTGTGTTTCAGCATCAATCTTAAGGTTCTTCTTATGGTTTCTAAATGTTTTTTTTATGGTATTGGGCCTTCTTATCTTTCAGATTTGCTTTTACCCTACAAACCTTCGCGGACCCTGAAATCCCCTGGCACTCATCTGTGATAGTGTTTATTCTTCTGGCTCTTTTGTACTCAGCCATGCCTTCATTTGTTCATATACGTGCATATGTGTGTGTGTTTTTGTATTTGTGTGCGTCCATTGCATTTCTTTTATGTATGAAAAGCGCTTTATGAATAACGTTTGATTGATTGATTACGTTAGGTTTGATTCAAAGACCAAAGTAAAGCCACAAGATGCAACCGCCCCTCTTTATCTTTGGCATAAAAAACCTTTGAGTTTGAGGTCTGAGGAGGTCCTGGCACTTTCCGACTCTCCGGTCTTACTGAACGGATTCTTGCTCATCTGCCGACCAGAGCCTGTGGGTAGCCCAGACGAGACCCAGCAGGCACAAGACGTTGATACAACATTGATTTTACTTACATATGTCCTTTGAAACTGACTTCGAAACAACGTTGCAAAATAGTTGTATTTGTAAATTCAGACAACGTTGCTGTGCAACATTGGATCCACGTTGTTGGTTGGGAAATGACCAAATTTCAATGGTAAAATCAACGTCACACCCTGACATTGAATAAACGTTGTCAAAAAACATGTTGTTTCAACGTTGTATATGTGATGTAGATTATGGTTGGGAAATGACCAAATATCAATGGTCAAATCAACGTCACAATCTGACATTGAATAAACGTCGTCAAAAAGCATGTTGTTTCAACGTTATGTTTGAGTTGTAGAATGTTGGTTGGGAAATGACCACAAGTCAATGGTAAAACCAACGTCAGAACCCGACATTGATTAAACGTTGGAAAAAAGCATGTTATTTCAACGTTATATTTGTGTTGTAGGATTTTGGTTGGGAAATGACCAAATATCAATGGTCAAATCAACGTCACAACCTGACATTGAATAAACGTCGTCAAAAAGCATGTTGTTTCAACGTTGTATTTGTGTTGTAGAATATTGGTTGGGAAATGACCACAATTCAATGGTCAAACCAACGTCAGAACCCGACATTGATTAATTGTTGGCAAAAAGCAAGTTGTTTCAACGTTGTATTTGTGTTGTACAATATTGGTTGGGAAATGACCACAATTCAATGGTCAAACCAACGTCAGAACCCGACATTGATTAATTGTTGGCAAAAAGCAAGTTGTTTCAACGTTGTATTTGTGTTGTAGAATATTGGTTGGGAAATGACCACAATTCAATGGTCAAACCAACGTCAGAACCCGACATTGATTAATTGTTGGCAAAAAGCAAGTTGTTTCAACGTTGTATTTGTGTTGTAGGATATTGGTTGGTAAATGACCAAATTTCAATGGTCAAACCAACGTCAGAACCCAACACACACCCTACACCCTTAATTCCAGAGTTAAGGACAGCAGCGTTACGCCCTGCACTCTCAGCTGGTTGACGTGCGATTCATTAAACAAGCAATTAAACATGACGAGTGGCATACAGACAAAAAAGAGGTCAGTAGGGTTCGCAGCCTATTCATTCAGCTGGGTGTGCCGCTCATGAGAACATTCAAACTCCACCCAAGTGGTAATCACACAAACGTCCCAAGGCCAATTCGGTTGTGTCTGCCTCCCAGTGTAGTACATTAATTAATTACGGGTAAAGTGTCAGGAAGAGACTGCAGTCATGTCAACAGAATGCGGACACAAATGACCCTGGTTGTTAGCTTACGTGTAACACAAACTTGTATCGTGATTAGACCAGAGGTTTTTCAACAGGGGGTCTGTGACCCCTTGGCTTAGGACAATGGTGCCCAAACCTTTTCCACCGAGGGCCAGCGGTAGTTTTGTAGTTTTCCCCATCAAAACCAGTACCATGCGTATTTTTTTTCAAATAACTCAAAAATGCAATTTCTGTAGAAATTTCACGTGAATTAAGATCCAAAGCCGGAGTAAAATGCTAACAGATAGCACGCTGGCCAGATAGTGTCGAGTAAAAGCTATCTAGAGAGTTTAAAAAAAGCTAGCAAGCTAACGGTACTATGCTAACAAGCTAATAATAGCATGCTTACAATTATTATTAGAAAAATACCAAACTATTTGACACTGAGGTTTGCACCTGCTAAATCTGCTAAAAAAGAAAAAGTTAGCATGCTAAATTTAACATGCTAAAATGCTAACTGCGTCAAGTACCAAAATATGTTACTCTAAAGTGTGTACCTGAAAAGTTATTTGAAAATGCGAGCATACTAACGATAGTATACAAACAGGTACCATTTGTCAAGTAACAAATGTTTGACGCTGAGGCGTATACCTGCAAAATTAGCTAAAAAAAGCTAGCATGCTAACAGTACTATGCTATCATGCTAATAATAGCATGCTTACAGTTATCATTAGGGAAATACCAAAATATATGACACTCAGGTGTGCAACTGCTAAATTATCTAAAAAAAAACCCTAGCGTGATAAAAAGCTAACTTTCACATGCGTCGAGTACCAAAATATTTTACTCTGAGGTGTGTACCTGAAAAAGTATTTTAAAATGCTAGCATGCTAACGTTAGCATGCATCAAGTACCAACATATGAAACTATGAAGTGAAGAAGTGTATACCTACAAAATTAGCTTTGAAAAAAAGATAGCATACTAACAGTACCATGCTAACCATTTGTGTGAAAAAAAATTTGACGCCGACCTGCCAAATTAGCTTAAAAAAAGACAGCATGTTGATGATAGCATGCAAACAGGTTCTATTCGTTAACAAAATATTTGACGCTGAGGTGTGTACTTGCAAAATTAGCAAAACAGCTAACATGCTAATATTGGAATGCTAAAGGTTGTGCTACAAGCCACAAATGGCCCCTGGGTCGCACTTTGTACACCCCTAGCCTAAAGTTAAAGTACCAATGATTGTCTCACACACACTAGGTGTGTTGAAATTTGTCCTCTGCATTTGACCTATCCCCTTGATCACCCCCTGGGAGGTGAGGGGAGCAGTGGGCAGCAGCGGTGGCCGTGCCCAGGAATCATTTTTGGTGATTTAAAGGCCTACTGAAACCCACTACTACCGACCACGCAGTCTGATAGTTTATATATCAATGATGAAATCTTAACATTATAACACATGCCAATACGGCCGGGTTAACTTATAAAGTGACATTTTAAATTTGCCGCTAAACTTCCGGTTCGAAACGCCTCTGAGGATGACGTATGCGTGTGACGTAGCCCGGCGAACACGGGTATGCCTTCCACATTGAAGCCGATATGAAAAAGCTCTGTTTTCATTTCATAATTCCACAGTATTCTGGACATCTGTGTTCGTGAATCTGTTTCAATCATGTTCATTGCATTATGGAGAAGGAAGCCAAGCAAGCAAAGAAGAAAGTTGTCGGTGCGAAATGGACGTATTTTTCGAACGTAGTCAGCCACAACAGTACACAGCCGGCGCTTCTTTGTTTACATTCCCGAAAGATGCAGTCAAGATGGAAGAACTCGGATAACAGAGACTCTAACCAGGAGGACTTTTGATTTGGATACACAGACGCCTGTAGAGAACTGGGACAACACAGACTCTTACCAGGATTACTTTGATTTGGATGACAAAGACGCAGACGTGCTACTGTGAGTATGCAGCTTTGGCTTTTTTTTGCGTATGTACGTAACTTTTTTAAAATATATAAGCTTTATGAACCTTGGGTTAGGTGAACGGTCTTTTGGGCTGAGTGATTGTGTGTGTTGATCATGTGTTTGAATTGTATTGGCGTGTTCTATGGAGCTAGGAGCTAGCAGAGGAGCTAGGAGCTAGCATAACACGTACCGTACCGTAAGTGCGCGTCACGTACGTAACTTTTTAAAAATATATAAGCTTTATGAACCTTGGGTTAGGTGAACGGTCTTTTGGGCTGAGTGATTGTGTGTGTTGATCAGGTGTTTGAATTGTATTGGCGTGTTCTATGGAGCTAGGAGCTAGCAGAGGAGCTAGGAGCTAGCATAACAAACACGCAGGTGTTATTATGCAGGATTAATTTGTGGCATATTAAATATAAGCCTGGTTGTGTTGTGGCTAATAGAGTATATATATGTCTTGTGTTTATTTACTGTTGTAGTCATTCCCAGCTGAATATCAGGTACCGTGAGTATGCAGCCTTGGCTGCTAAACATTCGATAACTTGACCGTATGTGCGCGTCACGTACGTAACTTTTTAAAAATATATAAGCTTTATGAACCTTGGGTTAGGTGAACGGTCTTTTGGGCTGAGTGATTGTGTGTGTTGATCAGGTGTTTGAATTGTATTGGCGTGTTCTATGGAGCTAGGAGCTAGCAGAGGAGCTAGGAGCTAGCATAACAAACACGCAGGTGTTTTTATGCAGGATTAATTTGTGGCATATTAAATATAAGCCTGGTTGTGTTGTGGCTAATAGAGTATATATATGTCTTGTGTTTATTTACTGTTGTAGTCATTCCCAGCTGAATATCAGGTCACCCCCGGCTCTCACAGCATCTTCCCTATCTGAATAGCTTCAACTCCCCACTAGTCCTTCACTTGCACTTTACTCATCCACAAATCTTTCATCCTCGCTCAAATTAATGGGGAAATTGTCGCTTTCTCGGTCCGAATCTCTCTCACTTCATGCGGCCATCATTGTAAACAATAGGGAACTTTGCGTATATGTTCAACTGACTACGTCACGCTACTTCCGGTAGGTGCAAGCCTTTTTTTTATCAGATACCAAAAGTTGCAATCTTTATCGTCGTTGTTCTATACTAAATCCTTTCAGCAAAAATATGGCAATATCGCGAAATGATCAAGTATGACACATAGAATAGATCTGCTATCCCCGTTTAAATAAAAAAAATTCATTTCAGTAGGCCTTTAACCCCCAATTCCAACCCTTGATGCTGAGTGCCAAGCAGGGAGGTAATGGGTCCCATTTTTATAGTCTTTGGTATGACTCGGCCGGGGTCCCTTTAGTTCTGCAGAAGGACATGCTTTCTGTTAAGGGATTCATTATTATTATTATTTATATTTCATATGTGTCGTTTGGGAAGCTAAAATGTGTTTCTGTAAGTTGTTTTAACTTTCGCTATGGTTTCGGTTGCTATGGTTACGGGCAGTTCCGTTTCCGCCGGCAGGGAGAAAAAGAGTGAAAATGTTTAGAGAGCTCCGGTGTTAACAAGCACTACCGTAAGTGTAATGGACCCGAGTGGTAGAATATTAAAATCTAATAAAAATTTTGCTTAAAATAAATATAAATATTAAGAACCCAATGTAGTGAGAGCAGCCGTCCCAAAATAAGGAAAGATAATTATGCTTGTTCACAATTTATTACAATCCAAATTAACAAAAAAACGGTCAAGTTGATAATACTAAAAATACCAATTGGTAAACAATATTATCAGTGAGGGTACAACCGTGACAGGCGTAGTGGGTCAGTGTCCATCTCCGCCCACTTCCACGGCGTCCCCCTGCACACAGAATTAGAACGGAGGCAGGCCACGGGGATAAAATAATTTAAAAACACGGAGACGCTCTCCGGGCTGATGTCACACTTACACGCGAGTCAGGGTTTCCCCTGCCTCTGCTGTAGTTCCGCGTAGAAGTATTGGGTACGCCCACTCTCCTCACCAGTCTCTCGTGGGACCTACGTGGCTGTACTCGTCCCGTCTCGCTCCGCCTCTTGGTCGCTCCCGGTGGTCACTGCAGGTCTCCGGGTCCCGATCGCTCCAGTCTCTCGTGGAACCTACGTGGTTGTACTCGTCCCGTCTCGCTCCGCCTCTTGGTCGCTCCCGGTGGTCACTGCAGGTCTCCGGGTCCCGATCGCTCCAGTCTCTCGTGGAACCTACGTGGTTGTACTCGTCCCGTCTCGCTCCGCCTCTTGGTCGCTCCCGGGGGTCACCGCAGGTCTCTGGGTCCCGATCGCTCCTGCCCACAGAACCACACAGCCAGCGCACAACACACGAGCCCGCAAGCCCACAGCCTAAGGCAGTTGAACACTCCCACAGATCCACAATGCATGACACTTACTTCGGAGGCAGAGTTTCCTCTGCCCCTGCGTGTTGTGGGCTTCTTGGGGTTCGCCCCGGTAGCCTGCGGGGTCTGCTGTGTAGTCCTGGGGATTCCTTCCCAGCCTGCGTGCGTCCACCCGGTCGCTCTTGTCAAAGCCTGTCGATCCTTTGGCATGCCTTGCTTGTTCTCTCCTTTTAAATGTGTGCCGTCCAAATGCTCCACAGGTGCGTCTGATTTCAGGTGCCGTTCGATTGGGCAAAGTGACATGTACTGGGTTGTTAAGGGCAACAAGCTAAAAGGGGCAACGTCTTAAAATACAAGCAAAGTCCACAAGGAGGAAAAACATGCAATTAAAAATACAATCAAATTCCACAAAGTGTAAAAACATGCAATTCAAATCCACAGCAATAAAAACACTCTGAGACATGCATGGCAATGAAACAGAAAAAATAAAATCCCCTACTTGTGTCCCATCACAAAAGCTTCCTACTTCAGTGTGTTTTAAGTGACAGTTGGTAAACGTGAAGGTTTAAGGACGTTTAGGCGCTTCAGGTTGCCAGTAGCTGTGACATGTATGCTAACCTCTATTAAGCCAACCGCAGCTCGCACTTGCGTTTTGTTTGCTGCACAGTGACTGCACGAACGGCAGGTTTAGTCACGTTTTGAGTTAAGTTACTAAAGAGACACTCTCCCCTGTGACTGTGTACAAGCTGGAGAGCGAGTGTGGGACCATTAGGGAGAGTTTAGCTGTGTGCTATCGTGGCTACATCACTGCGAGGGATGTGGACAGCGCGAGGTTGGAGTGTTAATTGCACGCGCTCACGGACTAGTCGACAGGGAGGTGACCCAGGAAGAGACTGGTTCTCCTCTCGCTCCAGACTGGGCTCATGAGGCGAGTTAGAAGAAGCACAATGGGAAGTATCCCCCCCTCTCCAACGCCCCCTTTGTATCCAGCAGTTTCAACTCACCCCATTCCCACCTCTACGTGCACCACCCATTCAGTAGGACCGCAACGGACAATCTTCTGGCCCACCAGACTACAGGACTATCACTTGAGTACCCCAGATGAGACTGATAGCCCCAGTAGTTTAGAGAGTAAACCACCCCAAGTGGCGGAGGGCAATACTGCAACACCAGAGTTAGATTTGACTACGCAACAGAGTATTCACCCCTTCTCCTCGATACCAAGGGAAGAAGAGAGACAGGAAAAGGCGGGCCCACTGCTGGCAGCAGTCATCCCCCCGCCAACAGAAATCGCCAGCCAATGTGAGGCGGAGGAGGAGGAACGGCACGAAGAAGATCCACCAGGAGGTGGCAACTTCTTCAAGAACTCTTATCCTCAAGGCAGGCCCCCCAACATAAGGTCTTGCCTATCTTGTGGCCGGCACAGCAGTGTCTATATCAGCCATACGGGTAGTCACCGTAGCAGCCACTCAGGAAGTCAGCTATCTGACTTTCTCAGAAATGAGGTGAAGCATATCCGTCTCCCCAAGAAAGTTGAGCCGAAGTACGGCGGACACGAACGGACTGATCGAGCCACCAAGAGGAAAGAGGGGTCTGTCCGGGTGATGACGACGATCCCAGAGGCTGACACTAAGGAGAAAAGGGACACCCCCCACAGTGAGAGGGGCGGGCCCAAGAAGGGTGATAAGAAATCTCCACCGCCTTGCCCGTGTTGCCGGGAGACGGCAGCTGCTTACTCCGAAGAGATGAGGAAGCTGGTCGAGTCAGAGCTGGTCAAGAAACTGGAACCCAAGGAGGAGGAAGCTAGTGCCGAGTCCTGGTACCTCCCACATCACAACGTGACGCACAATGGCAAGAATCGGGTTGTGTTCAATTGTAGCTTCCAAGTCCGCGAACAGAACCTGAACAAGCACCTTCTTCCTGGTCCAACACTGACCCCCTCCCTACTCTGCGTCATGGCGCGCTTCCGCCGGCGGCAGACCGCGATTAGCGGTGACATACGAAGAATGTTTCATCAGGTCCTGCTGTTGGACAAGGACAAGTCACTTATGAGGATTGTGTGGCGAGAAAAACCTGACGAGTCCCCTCGACTTACCAGTGGGAAGTGCTTCCCTTTGGGACCATCTGCAGCCCGTGCTGCGCAACATACGCCCTTGCAGGCCCATGTGGCAGAAGGAGCCGTACCCGAGGGGGTAACTGACATCGTCCTTCACAGTTTTTATGTAGATAACTGCCTCCACAGCACTGAGACCCTGGAGGAGGCACGTCATCTGGTTCACAACCTGCGCACCCACCTGGCTACCGCTGGCTTCGACGTCCGCCAGTGAGCGAGCAATGACCCCAAAGTCTTGAGGGACCTCCCAGCCGAACAAAATCAGACAGCAGTGCGACCTGGGTCACTCAGTCAAGCAACGACACGCATGAGATGAAGCTGGGCCTCCTCTGGAGCTTCAAATCGGACAAGCTGTGCTACTGGTACAAAGAGATTGAGCCCAGACGCTACGTCACTATGCAGGCGATTTACCGGACCCTGGCGAGCCAGTACGACCCTCTTGGGTACATCAACCCATTCACCACCCGAGCCAAGGTGTTGGTGAGGGAGTTGTGGACTGAGAAGAGGGGATGGGACGACCCCCTCCCAGAGTCACTCGGAGCTAGGTGGTCCGAGTGGGAAGAGGAGCTCTCCACCCTACGAGAGATTGAGCTTCCCAAAAGCTACTTTCCCCCGGGGTGAGTTGGACAGACAATCAAGTCTCACTGCACGTCTTCTGTGATGCATCCGAGCTGGCCTATGGTGCAGTGGGGTACCTGCGCGCCGTAGAGCCCGACGGCACAATCCATGAGTCGCGCCAAAGAAGTTGCAGTCAATGCCCGTCTTGAGCTATGCGCCGCGGTCAGCGGGGCCCAGATGGGGCGACTGTTACAGGAGGTGCTACGACTGGAGGAGCATGAAGTGGTGTCAATCAGCCAGCTGCTATTTAAACCTGCCTTGCCATCCAGTCTGTGCTGGAGTATTGTCGTTAATACTTGTCGATGTCATTGTCTACTACTTGTTGTTGGAGCTACGACTTGTCATTCTCATTGTTTGCGGTAAGCTGTTCCTAATAGCTTTACAGTTTGCTGTCTCCTAGCTCTTTTGTTTCGTGTTATCCTGTTAGCCGTTAGCTGTTTCCAGTTTTTCTGTTTGCTGGTTCCTGTTTTCAGTTTGGCTATTCCTAGTTCCTGGCTTGTGTTTTACATTTATTTTATGGACATCAAATCATGTTTTCCTGCACCAAGCCTGCTTTCTCTGCATCTTGCGGTTCGTCACCAACACAACGTGACAGAATACTCCAGCCTAATTTGAACCCTGCAGATATTTCGATGGCGGAGAGGCTTGACGGGATTGTAGCGCTAATGGCTAAATTGAAGAAAAGTTCGGCCTCATTCCAAGCCCTCTCCCACCCACCCCTGTTGTCTGTGGGCCTATCTGGTGACGTCTGGGATCCGTCCCCTGAGGGGGGGGGGGGGGGGATACGAGTCGCTGTGCAGCTGGGGAGGCACCGCTAATTCCCACCCCAGTGGGTCTGCAACAGACGACGCCATCATCTCCGGTGGGTCTGCCACAGAGGGCGCCATCATCTCCGGTGGGTCTGCAACAGACGGCGCCATCATCTCCGGTGGGTCTGCAACAGACGGTGCCATCATCTCCGGTGGGTCTGCAACAGACGGCGCCATCCTCACCGGTGGGTCTGCAACAGACGGCGCCACCATCCTCTCCGGTGGGCCAGCAGAGGGTGCCACCATCGTCTCCGGTGGGCCAGCAGAGGGCGCCACCATCAACCCCGGTGGGCAAGCAGAGGGCGCCACCATCGTCTCCGGTGGGCCAGCAGAGGGCGCCACCATCGTCTCCGGTGAGCGAGCAGAGGGCGCCACCATCGTCTCCGGTGGGCCAGCAGAGGGCGCCACCATCGTCTCCGGTGGGTCCTCTTACGCCGGTGGACGAGCCGCCTCGCCAATTGCGGCGGCGTTCAACTCGCCGTCGCCACCTGACTCTTCCCCGCTGGTTGCGGGGACACTTGGCCTGGCGGCCCACAACCTTGTCCTCCCTCCACCCTCCCGTGACTTTGGACTGTTTTTTTTTGGGGGGGGGGGGGGGGGTTCCTAGAACGTCTGGTATCCGTTATCGGAAGGGGGGCTACTATCAGGCTTGTCCCTGACAGTTTTGTTTTGTTTTAGTTTTTCCTCTGTGTTTGTCTTCATTTCCTGTCAGCGCTTTTATTTTGGTTGTTTCCTGCTTGTCTCCCTGAGCGCTGTTTCCCCGCAGCTGCGGCTGATTGGCACCTGGCTCGCCGTGGAGTTTACAGTTACGTTAGCACAATTAGCCCCGAACGGGCTAACATCACCACTAACGTGTTACACGTCTGATTCGCCCAGCGACTCTCTGTCGGAGTATCAGCGCTGGGGTCCAGTGCACCACACTTTTGTATTGTCGCTCGGTCCTTCGGCGGAGTGCTTTGGAAGCTACCAGACCGCTCGTCTTTCCCGCCCGGATTGTTTACAACGGGGGCGGGAGCGAGCAGGCGGGCGAGTGAGGGAGGCAGGGAGGGAGGGAGGAAGAGCGTGTGCAAGTGTCGTGGAAAAGCGGCAAAATGTTTCTCTGCTTGCATCACGCAAGTGACGTCAATGCATACTTGCCGACCTTGAGACCTCTGAATTCGGGAGATGGGGGGGGGGGGGGTTGTTGAGGTGTGTGTGGGGGGTTTGAGGTGGGCGGGGTTGGGAGTAGGCGGGTTTGGGGGTAGCGGGGGTGTTTTTGTAGCGGGGGTGTTTTTGTAGCCCGGAAGAGTTAGGGCTGCAAAGGATTCTGGGTATTTGTTCTGTTGTGTTTATGTTGTGTTACGATGCGGATGTTCTCCCGAAATGTGTTTGTCATTCTTGTTTGGTGTGGGTTCACAGTGTGGCGCATATTTGTAAAAGTTTTAAAAAATAAATAAAATAAAATATGACCACCCTCAGTGTGACATGTATGGCTGTTCCTCAAGTATGTCTTGTAATAACTCGTGTGTGTCTGCAGAAGCATCATACAACATGTGTCTAGGCCAGCACACTGTTAGTATGGAAAAAAGGATCATGCAGTGACAGTTTCTAGTGGACAATAAAGGCAGTGCTAGCACGGCACGCCCTCGATGTTGTCGAGAGCCTTATACCACACCGTGATTGGTAGATTCCTTGGTAGATTCCTTGAGCTCCGCACACATCGCTGTTAAGCGCCATTCATTTAAAACTTGCAGGCCGCACTAACATTAAACTTTCATATTAAGGTGGGGGGCCGCAAAATAATGTCTCACGGGCCGCAATTGGCCCGCGGGCCGCGTGTTTGAGACCCCTGGTCTACATAATGTCCAATTCATGTTTCTTCTTGTGATATTTTGTGCAGTTTCATGAACCAATTTTTCCATGTCGTCATTGATGTCCACGTGATGGCCCAGTTTAAGTCTGATTATAATCCAGTTTCCGAGTTTTGAGGTTTGAGTGTCCAGATAAGCCCGCACAGTCCGAAAGTGGCCGCTGTAGAATGCGCTGTAAATTCCCATGAATATTCTGCGGAACAATAAGAAATTACATTCATTTTTCCTCGTCTTCCTTGTCATCCTCCATAGCTTTTGCTCAAGCAGACCATTTCATTCTTGGTCTCTGCGATATCAGATCTCATTTTTCTGATTGCGGTCAGGATTTCCCTGTTCCCAGTGAAGTCCGACCCCATCTTTCTCAGCCTGCGGTACACCAGGAAAAGACCACCACCCAGGCAAATCATGCCCACCACCATGGATGCGTAAATAATCACATTTTCCACGTCTTCCACGTCCAAAACCCCGAGACAAAGGACGCGCCACTTGTTCCGGCCGTCCATCCTGTAGCCGACCAGAAAGGTCCCATCAGGACAAGTTGGGCCCACACACCTGCTGGAAAACACTCTGTCAATAGCATTGAGCGACCATGAGATTAGCTCCATATTGCCTGGGTATCTTTCATCTTCTGAAGCCTTGTCTGGTGTGTTATGGCCCTTATTCCACAGTGAGTTCTTTTGCACCTATGTACCACAGTTGAGATAGTCCAAACAACTAGTCATAAATAATAAATGATAAATGGGTTATACTTGTATAGCGCTTTTCTACCTTCAAGGTACTCAAAGCGCTTTGACAGTATTTCCACATTCACCCATTCACACACACATTCACACACTGATGGCGGGAGCTGCCATGCAAGGCGCTAACCAGCAGCCATCAGGAGCAAGGGTGAAGTGTCTTGCCCAAGGACACAACGGATGTGACTAGGATGGTAGAAGGTGGGGATTGAACCCCAGTAACCAGCAACCCTCCGATTGCTGGCACGGCCACTCTACCAACTTCGCCACGCCGTCCCACACGTCATGTTTTTGATAGTTTCCCAACAACACATTTTTAACCGCAAGGTTGAACACTCTTAGGCTAGAAGACAGTTTAATTTCTCCGCTCACATTGTCCCACAGTTTCACCCCCGCTATAGATAACGTTTGAGCCTTGAATGTGGAATTTACCATGTTATGTTTGAATTTCAGGACACCCCTGAGTTCATGTGGACCATCCCTGAGTGAAAACACTCTGTATATTTGCAGGTAGAGCCCTTTGTGAGGCCATAAACATAACTTGAAGGCTACTCTATTGGATTATATCATGTAATTTAAGAAAATTACTCATTATGAACATATCATCGGTATGAGCTCTATATGGGGCATAATGTGCCTTTTTCTGGAGCTTAAATAGCGGTTCAATAGTGTCCCTGTGGAGGTGCCCCCAAACTTCAGCGCAATACTGTAAATGCGGCAATAAAAGAGCTAAGTACATCGTTCTAAGTGAATTTTGATTTAGTAATTTCTGCATTTTCCACAAAATGGAGACACCCTTAGCCAATTTAGACTGTACCGCTTTCACATGTGGTTTCCAAGTCAGTAGAGCGTCTATCTTAACACCCAAGACCTTGTGTTCATTTACTCTATTTATAGACGTCCCACTAACTTTTTCCAGTCCCCTTCTCCCGAAGAGGATATAGTTTGTGTTTGAGAGATTTAGTGATAATTTACTTATTAAAAACCACAAATGAATTTTTGATAATTCACTGTTCACTGTTTACTAATTTAAATAAATCTTTTCCAGAACAGAGGATGTTGGTGTCGTCCGCACACAACACTAATTTTAAGACGTCAGATACTTTGACTATATCTTTGATATACAATGTGAAAAGTTTTGGTCCCAAGACTGACCCCTGAGGGACCCCACAAGGGATAACTTGGTCTGTTGATATGTTATTTCCCATTTGTACAAATTGCGTTCTGTTCGAGAGATAACTTTTTATCCATTTTAAAGAGGTCTCTCTAACTCCATTTGTCTGCAGTTTGTCAATTAGAATACTGTGGTTTAATGTGTCAAAGGCTTTTTTAGGTCAATAAAAATGCCAATAGCATAGAGTTTGTTGTCTAGTGCATCTTTGATCAATTCTACGGTGTCAGTTGAAGCCATTCCTGTGGAATGTTTTTCCCTAAAACCGTATTGGCTATCACACAACAGTCTATGTTTATCAATGAATTTTTGTAGTCTGGTCTGGAAAAGCCTCTCTAAGTTTTTAGAGCATTGGGGTAGTAATGAAATCGGACGGTAATTTGACAACAAATGTTTATCACCGCTTTTGCACAGAGGAAGCACTTTCGCCTTCTTCCTTTTATCAGGAAAAACACCATTTGAAAATGATAAATTACAGACTTATGTCAGTGCTGGCACTAGAGCCGTGGAGAAGTTTTTTTAACAGTCTCATTGATAAACCATCTCCATCAGTGGAGGCCTTTGGTGAGAACTCTCTGTAAAGAGAAGCCACTTCATGCGGTGACCTTGGTGTCAGGAACATGTGCTCTGTCATGTCGCTGTTATCTGTCAGAGTATGTGGGTGACGAACCCCAAGACGCAGAGACGGCTGGCATTGAACAGGGAAACATGATTTAATTTAACACTATAGCAAAAAAACAAACAAAAGGGTACAAACAAAAGGCGCGCACAAGGCGGAGAACAAACTTGGCTATGAACTAAAATAGCACAAAGGCTAACTGCCGACAAGAAACAAAAACACTTACTGTGACACGAAGGAACTATGACATGAGCAGAGTGAACAAAAGTAGACAGAGCTACAACGACCAGGTAGTAGTGACAATAATCCAGCAGTGACTGGAGGGGAAGGCAGGTTCAAATAGCAGCTGGCTGATTGACACCAGGTGTGGCCAGGTGCCAATCAGCCACAGCTGAGGGGACAAAGCACTCAGGGAGATAATCAGGAAATAACCAAAATAAGAGCGCTGACAGGAAACAAAGACAGGAAAAACCAAAACATAACTGAACTGTCAGTGACAAACCTGACATTATCACTCCATCCATCCATCCATTTTCTACCGCTTGTTCCTCTTTGGGGTCGCAGGCGGTGCTGGAGCCTATCTCAGCTGCATTCGGGCGGAAGGCGGGGTACACCCTGGACAAGTCGCCACCTCATCACAGGGCCAACGCAGATAGACAGACAACATTCACACTCACATTCACACACTAGGGCCAATTTAGTGTTGCCAATCAACCTATCCCCAGGTGCATGTCTTTGGAGGTGGGAGGAAGCCGGAGTACACGGAGGGAACCCACGCAGTCACGGGGAGAACATGCAAACTCCACACAGAAAGATCCCGAGCCAGGGATTGAACTCAGGACTACTCAGGACCTTTGTATTGTGAGGCACATGCACTAACCCCAGCAACCTTGTTTAAAATTTTCCACAGGCTCTTAGTATATTTCTGGTTATCCGTCAACAGTTTATCATAATAGTCCTTTTTCTGTTTTCTGATTAAACAAATCACTTTATTTCTGTAGTACTGGTATTTGTCATATGTTTGCTTATTTCTGGCCTTTAAAAAGTTTTTATATAATTTATTATTTTTCCTGCATGCATTTACTCAACGCTTTTGTCATCCGAGGCTTTTTATCTTTGTGTTTTTTACTTCTGCATGAAGTATTGATTACCGTACAGTGCATGCTGAATGATTCAATTATTGTGTTAAGGAATATCTCATATGCGAAGTTGGTATTCGATTCACTGAATACACTATTCCATTCTTTGTTTATCATGTCACGTTCAAAGACCATGATTCTCCTTTCATTACAGAGCCTTCGAATGGTTTTTGTTTCTGGTTTTTAAAGTGTGCAATAATCCAAACTACAGATGGTGATCGGATATATCAGTTACCATAAGACCGCTAGTTATTTCAGTGTCTAGTATGTTGGTAAAAATATTGTGAATTAGAGTGGCGCTCTGCTTCGTGATTCTACTAGGGCGTGTGATAAGAGTTAAAAAAGTCCTCATTCTGGTTGTTGTCATTGGGGTTTAACAGATCAAAATTAAAGTCACCATATAGAAATACATTTCCTTGTTACATTTCTGCGATTATTTCCCCCAGGCAATTCAGAAATATATCAATGTTTGTATTTGGAGATGTTTTTTTCCCTTTCAGCCCAAAGATTTGAATTGTTACACACTCCATCACATCATCAACCACTCTAGACATATTTTCCAGAATTTTGAGGCCCTAGTGCGTGAATGTGAGTGTGAATGTTGTCTGTCTATCTGTGTTGGCCCTGCGATGAGGTGGCGACTTGTCCAGGGTGTACCCCGCCTTCCGCCCGATTGTAGCTGAGATAGGCTCCAGCGCCCCCCGCGACCCCGAAGGGAATAAGCGGTAGCAAATGGATGGATTGATGGATCAATAAACAATGCTACTCCACCACCAGATTTGTTGATTCTATTTTTGCATACAAAGTTGTAACCTTCAAGGTGGAAGTCCAAACCTCTCTGTGTCACGGCGCGGATTCGAACCCGTGCCTCTCATAATTCTGAGTGTCACAATTCCTCCTCTGGCTGCTCACTCGGACACGCCCCCACTCACGCTGGGCAGCGACAAGGCTGCATGCAATCACTCATCAGCACACCTGGGCTTGACGAGAGGGAGCGGCATAAAGAGACGGCGAAGCCAGGAGACCTTTGCCAGAACGTAGCCAATCTCACCCGAGTAAGCATCACGTCTGGCACCTCTCCCTCGTTCCTTGCTCGCCTTCATTGTGCTCTTCCTCGTTCCTGTCTTGATATCCTTTGTGTCTTCCACAGTGTCTTCCGTGATCGTGTCTTGCCTCACGACCTCCTCCCGGATTGTTGCTTGCCTTCCCCGATCCTTGACCACTGTTTGGACCCTGACCTTGTTGCCTCTCTCCAGCCCCCGACTGCTTGCCTTCCAGCTGACTCCCCTTTGCCTTCCCCTTTGGATTCGACGAAAGATACATCCAACACGCACCGGCAACACCCTCTGGTAAATTCTACATATTTTCCTGAGGGAACTCTCCTGAAGGAATCAATAAAGTACTATCTATCTACATTGTTGATTCCACACACATTCACTCACTAGTGGTAGCATACACATCCCACACATTCATCAAAGGTTCAAATAAACCTTCAAAAACGCAGTTCTGCCTTGGTCCCTTTGCCTAGTGCATAACACTCTGCTCATTAATCCAGGTTTCCGACACTGCAATTATGTTGGAGGGCTTGTCAAATGATGAAAGGTAGTCCTGTATTTGATCAAAGTAAGCATTTAGGCTCCTGGCGTTAAAATGAATTATTGAAAGATTTCCTTTGAGACAAATGTTGTCGTTGAATTTACCCTCTGTGTAATATCCACAGTCGTTTACCTCGTTATAATAGAAATGATAATCCGGGTCAACTTCTTCATTTGGGTCTTCAGATCCTTGATGCAGATCAGATGTTATACTCATTTTTCCATGGACAGCAATCAGGTTATCCAATTCATTCTTATTTATCTGTGAACAATCAGGTTGAACTGAGTTCATTGAGTTCATTATTCCATAGGTATCTTTCTACCTTTTTCTAGTCATACTTTTCCAGCTCCTCCAGTGCCCTGATCAGCACCGGTCTGGTGGTATCTGACCCATTTTGGTTTGATGTAGACTTTGCAGTTAGCCGTCCAGGTGTTATGAATCCTCTTATTTTTCTTCAGCTGGCGAGCCTTCCAAGCGATTGTTGCATTCTTCTTGGTGAGATTTTCGTTTACATACACTCTGGAGCCTTTCAGTTTGGTGCATTGCCTCAGCAGAGCAATTTTGTATTTCTTGTTTGTGAAGGACAGCACCACGGCACGGGTGTCGTTGTCACCGTCTCCACTCCCTGCTTTTTTGGGAAGCAGATAGCAGGTATCCACATTTCCAGGATCCATCTCGATGCCTTGTTTGTGTAGAAACCTTGTCACCTGATCTTCCACAGATTTGATCTTCTCCTCATTTGGGTTCTTACTGAGCCCTGCTGTGGCACCGGCATTTGTCAGGGATTTTATTTCTTGGTCCTTTTTGATATTTTGGTCCTTGAGGTATAACAGATCTCCTTCATGAAGTTGTCCATCTGGATGCGGAGAAGGCTTTTGACAGGGTGGAGTGGAGTTATTTGTTAGAAGTCTTAAAAAGGTTTTGCATTGGGTCTAATTACATATATTGGATAGCACTATTATATTCTCACCCTAAAGCGTCCGTAAGTACTAATGGGATGAAATCCCAATATTTTTCACTTAGCAGGGGAACCCGTCAAGGGTGTCCTCTGAGCCCGTTGTTGTTCTCTTTGGCAATTGAACCTCTATCTATTGCACTTAAAGGCCTACTAAAATTATTATTTTTTATTTAAACGGGGATAGCAGATCCATTCTATGTGTCATACTTGATCATTTCGCGATATTGCCATATTTTTGCTGAAAGGATTTAGTATAGAACAACGACGATAAAGTTCGCAACTTTTGGTCTCTGATAAAAAAAAGCCTTGCCCCTAACGGAAGTAGCGTGACGACACCGAAAGGAAGGACTGCTCACATTTTCCTATTGTTTACACCAGCAGCGAAAGAGATTCGGATTGAGAAAGCAACGATTACCCCATTAATTTGAGCGAGGATGAAAGATTCGTGGATGAGGAACGTGAAAGTGAAGGACTAGCGTGCAGTGCAGAAGGTATCTTTTTCCGCTCTGATCGTAACTTAGGTACAAGGGTTCATTGGATTCCAGACTCTCTCCTTTTTCTATTGTGGATCACGGATTTGTATTTTAAACCACCTCGGATACTATATCCTCTTGAAAATGAGAGTCAAGAACGCGAAATGGACATTCACAGTGACTTTTATCTCCACGACAATACATCGGCGAAGCTCTTTAGCTACTGAGCTAACGTGATAGCATCGGGCTTTACTGCATATAGAAACAAAACAAATAAGTCCCTGACTGGAAGGATAGACAAAAGATCAACAATACTACCAAACTCTGGACATGTAAATACACGGTTAATGCTTTCCTGCTTGGCGAAGCTTAGCAATGCTGTTGCTAACAACGCCATTGAAGCTAACTTAGCTACGGAACCTCGACAGAGCTATGCTAAAAACATTAGCTCTGCACCTACGCCAACTCTCATCTGCTCATCACGACCCGTGCTCACCTGCGTTCCAGCGATCGACGGTACGACGAAGGACTTCACCCGATCACCGATGCGGTTGGCGGCCCGGAGACGGAGGAAGTCAAGGTGAGGTCGTTCGGCTAGCGCGTCCGCTATCCTCAAAGTCCTCCTGGTTGTGTTGCTGTAGTCCGCCGCTAATACACCGATCGCACCTACAGCTTTCTTCTTTGCGATCTCCATTGTTCATTAAACAAATTGCAAAATATTCACCAACACAGATGTCCAGAATACTGTGGAATTTTGGGATGAAAACGGAGCTTTTTTGTATTGGATTCAATGGGTCCGAATACTTCCGTATCAACCGTTGATGTCACGCGCATACGTCATCATATCTAGACATTTTCAACCGGAAATGTGGCAGGAAATTTAAAATTGCACTTTATAAGTTAACCCGGCCGTATTGGCATGTGTTGCAATGTTAAGATTTCATCATTGATATATAAACTATCAGACTGCGTGGTCGGTAGTAGTGGCTTTCAGTAGGCCTTTAAATCGGCTAGTTTTAGCAAAGGAATCAGTAGATGCGGTTTGGAACATACACTTTCCCTATATGCAGACGATTTATTACTGTTGATTTCGGATCCAATATCTACCAATCCTAAGATAGTTGACCTGCTCAACACTTTTGGAACTTTTTCAGGTTATAAGTTGAACTTTGCTAAGAGTGAGTGTTTCCCGGTAAGTGACTTAGCTTTTGAGATTCCAGATGCTTATCCCCCTTTTAAAAATGTCTAGAAACAGCTTTAAGTACTTGGGTGTACACATCTGTCATAAGATGCCAGATCTCTACAAGAATAACTTTATATCCCTAATTGACAAGATTATATCTGATCTGGAAAAGTGGAATAATTTACACATAACTATAGCAGGTAGGATAAATTGCATAAAAATGAACGTGCTTCCACGCTTTCTGTATTTTTTTCAATCTCTTCCAATCTTTTTACCAAATTAATTTTTTAATGCTGTAAATAAATTAATCTCATCCTTTATTTGTAAAAGCCAACCTCCTAGGATACACAGAGAATTTTTACAGAGGCACAGGTCTGTAGGTGGTTTGTCACTCCCTAACTTAAGATTTTACTAGTGGGCAGCCAACATACATAAAAGGATTTCTTGGATCCACAAACCTAAATTGAGTTGGTGCAGACTGGAAGCTGGATCATGCTCTACCTCGCTCCTAGCTTTGCTTACATCAAAACTGCCTTTTCGATTATTTCAGTTTACACGTAACCCAATTGTTATCTCTACTCTAAGAATTTGGTCTCAATTTAGATGCACATTTGGACTCCGAGGATTATCCAACTACAACCCCATTCATAATAACCACTCTTTTTTCCTCCAAACACAGATAAAACCTTTTCTCTATGGCAGAACTCAGGCCTGGTCAGACTAAGGAACCTTTATATTAACAATGTCTTCGCTAGCTTCAATCAACTACGTGAAAAGTTGAATCCCCCTAACTCTCAACTATTTTGCTATTTTCAAATCCGTAACTTTGCTAAATCAAATAACAGCCGTTTTCCCAGTAGTCCACCTCAATCTGCAATAGATTCACTCTTGGAAATCCCCACAAATCAGAAAGGCATCATTTCTAAAACTTACATCTCTTGACAAAATTAGAAACAACTGGGAAGCAGAATTTGGCAAAGTTTTGGATGACCATGACTGGAAGTCTGCATTGATACAAATAAATGATAGCCCATCTTGTTCAAAGCTTAATGTAATACAGTTTAAGGTTGTCCATCGCATATATTTTACTAACACTAAACTTTCCAAAATGTATGCCAATATTGCAGACAATCGCTGTCAATCGACTCCTGCAAACATGACACACATGTTCTGCTCCTGTCCCTGTCTGAAAGCCATCCATCCATCTTCTTCCGCTTATCCGAGGTCGGGTCACGGGGGCAGCAGCCTAAGCAGGAAAGCCCAGACTTCCCTCTCCCCAGCCACTTCGTCTAGCTCTTCCCGGGGATACCGAGGCGTTCCCAGGCCAGCCGGGAGACATAGTCTTCCCAACGTGTCCTGGGTCTTCCCCGTGGCCTCCTACCAGTCGGACGTGCCCTAAACACCTCCCTAGGGAGGCGTTCGGGTGGCATCCTGACCAGATGTCCGAACCACCTCATCTGGCTCCTCTCGATGTGGAGGAGCAGCTGCTTTACTTTGAGCTCCTCCCGGATGGCAGAGTTCTCACCCTATCTCTAAGGGAGAGACCCGCCACCCGGCGGAGGAAACTCATTTCGGCCGCTTGTACCCGTGATCTTGTCCTTTCGGTCATAACCCAAAGTTCATGACCGTAGGTGAGGATGGCAACCTAGATCGACCGGTAAATTGAGAGCTTTGCCTTCCGGCTCAGCTCCTTCTTCACCACAACGCATCGATACAGCATCCGCATTACTGAAGACACCGCACCGATCCGCCTGTCGATCTCACGATCCACTCTTCCCTCACTCGTGAACAAGACTCCGAGGTACTTGAACTCCTCCACTTGGGGCAGGGTCTCCTCCGCAACCCGGAGATGGCACTCCACCCTTTTCCGGGCGAGAACCATGGACTCGGACTCGGAGGTGCTGATTCTCGTCCCAGTCGCTTCACACTCGGCTGCAAACCGATCCAGCGAGAGCTGAAGATCCTGGCCAGATGAAGCCATCAGGACCACATCATCTGCAAAAAGCGGAGACCTAATCCTGCAGCCACCAAACCGGATCCCCTCAACGCCTTGACTTGGTGGCTGTCTGAAAGCCTACTGGATTCATATTTTTAAAGATCTTGCAGATGCATTACATTTTAAATTGACACCTTGTGCAGAATTGGCTATTTTTGGAATTCCACCAAACTATCAAAAAAATTAAGCAGACTTTTAGGGCTAGTATCGCCTTTGCATCATTAATAGCTCGTAGAAGGATTTTATTGGAGTGGAAATCACAGTTTGCCCCCAAAGCCTCTCTATGGTTAAGGACCTCATGTTGTTCTTAGATTTACATAATCTGAGGGGTACACCAAAACAATTTGACTTGACCTGGGGCTGTATGATTAGTTACATAGCTAAATTAAAGACACTATAGGACAAATGTGACACTCACTGTTGACAATGAACCTTTCCACTCACCTCAACTCTTTTTTCTTTGTTGTTGTCGTTTTTATTCAATGACACTTATCTGTATGTTTGTGATTTTTATTTTTGTTGTTACCTTTTTTTCCCTTCTAGTCAGTTATTGTGATTCTCTATCTGCTTGTGGTGAAGAGGAAGGCAGTATATTGCTACGCACTGTGACTGAAATGTAGGACGGGGGGTTAGAGGGGGTGTTATTATCTTACTTATATGATTTTTCTGTAAAAAAAAAAAAAAAAAAAAAAAAAAAAAAGGTTTTTTTTGGACACACACACACAAAAAAAAAGGAGGTCTTTTTTCTCAATACCTGTCAAAAACAAAACAAAACAAAACAATTGATTGATTGATTGATTGAGACTTTTATTAGTAGGTTGCACAGTGAAGTACATATTCCGTACAATTGACCACTAAATGGTAACACCCGAATAAGTTTTTCAACTTGTTTAAGTCGGGGTCCACTTAAATTGATTCATGATACAGATATATACTATCATATATACTATCATCATAATACAGTCATCACACAAGATAATCACATTGAATTATTTACATTATTTACAATCAGGGGTGTGGAGGGAGGGGGGGGGGTGGGAGGGGGGCGGGATATGGACATCAAGTAGTGGACATAGAGAGGGAGAGAGAGAGAGAGAGATCAGAAGGCATAAGAAAAAGAAAAAGTATCTGCATTTGATTGTTTACATTTGATTATTAGCAATCCGGGGAGGGTGTTAGTTTAGGGTTGTAGCTGCCTGGAGGTGAACTTTTATTGCGGTTTTGAAGGAGGATAGAGATGCCCTTTCTTTTATACCTATTGGGAGCGCATTCCACATTGATGTGGCATAGAAAGAGAATGAGTTAAGACCTTTGTTAGTTCGGAATCTGGGTTTAACGTGGTTAGTGGAGCACCCCCTGGTGTTGTGGTTATGGCGGTCATTTACGTTAAGGAAGTAGTTTGACATGTACTTCGGTATCAGGGAGGTGTAGCGGATTTTATAGACTAAAACAAAACAAAACAAAAAAAACAAAAACAAAAACAAAAGAAGAGTAAGCAGGCACATACTCTTTCTCCTGGGAGCTGCAGTTCCAGTCTGAGGCTCGCTGAAACAAATAAAGCTTTTTGTTCGACGATTCCTCACTCTGTCCTGGGAGAGTGACATGACCATCAATTATACAACATAGACAAACAAAGAAGACACTTAGGACTAAGCTGCACTTATCTACAAGACTACAAAACTATTCTATGGTTCAACTACTAATCTTGTCTATGATACTAACCATACCTGAAAAAGTTACAAACAAAACTCTCCCAAGGAGGCAAAAGGCAAAACAAAACGTGGCAATAACTGTGGGCAGGACTGTGGCAAATAAACGCACAAGCAGATAGGACAACACTCTGGCACAGGACAGAAAGAGGACGAGACATTTAAGCGCGGGGAACAGGTGAAATCAATCAGGACAAACGATGACACACGAGGTAGGGCAAGTGATCTGAAACGAGAAGCCGAGTTAACTTGTGAAAATAAAACAGGAAGTGACAAGACAACCTAAAACCAGACAAAACCCAGACAAGACTTCACCGAGGTGTAACAATATAAGTGTTATAATGAAGACAACACATGATGTAAGTGTCTATATTAGCTATATTAGCCTACTATCAAAATTACTTTCAAAGTCTTATGTAAGTGTTATAATGAAGACAACACATGATGTAAGTGTCTATATTAGCTATATTAGCCTACTATCAAAATGACTCGAAAAGTCTTATATAAGTGTTTAAATGAAGACAACACATGATGTAAGTGTTTATATTAGCCTACTATCAAAATGACTCTAAAAGTCTAATATAAGTGTTATAATGAAGACAACACATGATGTAAGTGTCCATATTAGCTATATTAGCCTACTATCAAAATTACTTTCAAAGTCTTATGTAAGTGTTATAATGAAGACAACACATGATGTAAGTGTCTATATTAGCTATATTAGCCTACTATCAAAATTACTTTCAAAGTCTTATGTAAGTGTTATAATGAAGACAACACATGATGTAAGTGTCTATATTAGCTATATTAGCCTACTATCAAAATGACTCGAAAAGTCTTATATAAGTGTTTAAATGAAGACAACACATGATGTAAGTGTTTATATTAGCCTACTATCAAAATGACTCTAAAAGTCTAATATAAGTGTTATAATGAAGACAACACATGATGTAAGTGTCCATATTAGCTATATTAGCCTACTATCAAAATGACTTTAAAAGTCTTATATAAGTGTTATAATGAAGACAACACATGATGTAAGTGTCTATATTAGCTATATTAGCCTACTATCAAAATGACTTTAAAAGTCTTATATAAGTGTTATAATGAAGACAACACATGATGTAAGTGTCTATATTAGCTATATTAGCCTACTATCAAAATGACTTTAAAAGTCTTATATAAGTGTTATAATGAAGACAACACATGATGTAAGTGTCTATATTAGCTATATTAGCCTACTATCAAAATGACTTTAAAAGTCTTATATAAGTGTTACAAACCCCGTTTCTATATGAGTTGGGAAATTGTGTTAGATGTAAATATAAACGGAATACAATGATTTGCAAATCATTTTCAACCCATGCAGTTGAATATGCTACAAAGACAACATATTTGATGTTCAAACTGATAAACGTTTTTTTTTTTGCAAATAATCATTAACTTTAGAATTTGATGCCAGCAACACGTGACAAAGAAGTTGGGAAAGGTGGCAATAAATACTGATAAAGTTGAGGAATGCTCATCAAACACTTATTTGTGTCAAAACGTGGACCTTGGGGTGTTGTGTTTGCAAAGAAAAGTTGGCGCGGGCAAGGCGTGAAGGTAATGACATCTTTATTTTAACACTAACAAAAGGAATAACCAAAAATGCGCACAAGGGCGGAAGTACAAAACTTGGCTATAAAAACAAAAACTAGCACAAAGGCAGAACTATGGACAAAAAACAAAAGACACTAACTGTGGCATTAATAAACAAAACTTACTTACTTGCAATGACGTGAACAGGGCAGCATGGACTATGAAACAAGCAGCGTGAACTAAGCATGAAACCGTAAACATGACATGAAGCAGAGTGAGTAAGGATAATGTCACCAGGACGATCAACAGAAAAAGAAAGGCTTAAATAACAGTGACATGATTAGTGACAGGTGCGCGAGTGCAAAATGTGAGACAGGTGTGTGACATGAGGACAGGTGAAAACTAATGGGTTGTCATGGAAACAAAACAAACAAGAGTGCACAAAAGGTCCAAAAACCAAACAGAACATAACCAAAACAAAACATGATCACACAGACATGACAGAGCCCCTCCCTTAAGGACAGATACTAGATGTCCAAAACAAAAAAATGAACAAGAGTCATGGGAGGGCGGGAGGGGGACATGGCGGTGGGTCGCCAGACCAAGTGTTCC
>NC_084737.1:15903391-15985891 GCF_033978785.1 Entelurus aequoreus
TTGGTCGAGTAGCTTCTTGACACGGCCAGTCAATACTTATTCATAGGAAAATAAATAAAGCAATAAAAAAGCAATACAGAAATGAAAAAATAAATAAAAAATACAAAAATGTGTGGACAACCATTATAATAAAAACACATTTTTAAAAATTGCTGTATTTATTTTCCTATGACTCTGTACTGAGTCTTTGATTTATTTTGTACAAATGTTCTATTTTGTCTATTTGTGCACTTTCATTTTTGAAGTTGTTGTCGATTTATTATGTCAAATCGATTGACCACAGCTGTGACTATTTAAGTGCATCACTTCCTGTGGAAAATTACACACTGACAAAGACATTGTAGAAACCGGTCTGTGTTTGGTAGCGCCTGTGCAGTTTGTACTAGAATTATTTGAAGGACACAAGTGTTTGTCTTAGTCTGAAAAAACAATAATAATAATAAAAAGAGTACAAAAATAAAAATAAAAAATATATAAAAACAAACAAATTCCCTTGTGGATCACTAACGCTTGTCTAAGTCTAAAAAAAAATATATATATATATATATAAAAAGATAAAAAAATTCCCTTGTGTATCATTAAAGTTTGTATAAAGCTAAAAAAAATTCAAATTTTTATTTAAAAAATACAAAAAAATTAAATAAAAAAATATGTTTCCTTTGTGGATCATAAAAGTTTGTGTAAGTCTAAAAAAAAAAAAAAAACCATTAAAATAAAAATAAAAAAAATTATAAAAACAAACAATTTCCCTTGTGGATCACTAACGTTTGTCTAAGTCTAAAAAAAAAAATTATAAAATTTTAAAAAATTCCCTTGTGGATCATTAAAGTTTGTATAAGGCTAAAAAAAATTAAAATTTTTATTTAAAAAAAAAAAAAAAATTAAATAAAAAAATATGTTTCCTTTGTGGATCATAAAAGTTTGTGTAAGTCTAAAAAAAATAAAAAATAAACATTAAAATAAAAATTTAAAAATTATAAAAACAAACAATTTCCCTTGTGGACCACTAACGTTTGTCTAAGTCTAAAAAAAAAAGAAAATTATAAAAAGAAAAAAAATTCCCTCTTGGGTCATTAAAGTTTGTGTAAGGCTAAAAAAAAATTTAATTTGTATTTAAAAAATACAACAACAAAAAATACTAAAAATGTTTCCCTTGAGGATCATAAAAGTTAGTGAGTCTAAAAAAACCAAAAACATTAAAATAAAAATAAAACAAATACAAAAAAACAATTTCCCTTGTGGATCATAAAAGTTTGTCCAAGTCTAAGTCTTGCTGGCCTCGCTTTTTCTTTATGTTAATATTTTATACCTTGTCCAAAATGTTTGTGCTGTCAATTTATAGTATTGATACTTCACTACTGGCGTGAACGATAATAAAATGTACGGTATGGTAGAAAAAAAAGTGAACTATTGGAAAATCCCGACTTAATTGAGTGCATGTAAACACACTTGAGTTTCTTCAGGGACATTTTATTGAACAACAACCACTTCACAGTCATCAAAGTCAAATAAATATTTCTCTTGACATGAACATTTACAGTACTCCCTTCAATAAACAGATAAATATCACGTTAGAAATACAGCAACAAACACAAACACTACGGCCAATAAACACAATTTGTATATTTTATATTTATTTTCCTCCTTTAACATCTACTTGTGTTAAAGACTCAGACATCTAAAGGGTGTTCAACGATGATGAAACCAGGAATTAGTCGGTCTGGGGCACGGAGATGGCCGGCCCCTTGGGGTCGTCAAAGCGGTCCATGGTGTGCAGCTGCATGATCATGTGCAGGCCGTAGGTCAGCACTAGGACCATGAGGAGACTGGTCATCAGGCCCATCCAGATGCCCGGGGAGAAGAAGCCGGCGCAGTCCGAGGCGTAGGAGAACTCGCCTCCCTTCACGTTGAAGCCTTGGATCTGCGAGTGAAACACGGCACGTCGGTAAATACCATGCCGGCCTGAGGTATAAACGCTCCTACCTGGAAGTCTTCGAAGGAGACCCTCCACTGGTTGGCCGGGTCTTTGGGCGAGCGCGGCACCAGCTGCGGCCATTGGAAGCTGGTGACGGACTGGCAGCGGTAGGAGTACTCGGCGGGGGCGTAGATGCTCCTGCTGCCGTTGAAGGTGGCCTTGGTGCTGTCGTACTCCAGCTCCACCAAGTCCAGCGTGAACCAGCTCCGGGCCGACACCTTGTAGTGGCGCTGGCTCAGGGACAAGCTGCACACACACGTGGGCAACGAGGTCAGCTCCAAAAGCAGTCCCAGGTCAGAGAGTTTGCGCTTTGAATTGAAGCTTATTCTTTAGACACGTTTTACCAGGGCTGGGGGATAAAAGGATATCAACATAGACACGCAATCGATATCAATCAATCAATCAATCAATGTTTATTTATATAGCCCTAAATTACAAGTGTCTCAAAGGGCTGTACAAGCCACAACGACATCCTCGGTACAGAGCCCACATACGGGCAAGGAAAACTCACCCTAGTGGGACGTCAATGTGAATGACTATGAGAAACCTTGGAAAGGACCGCATATGTGGGTAACCCCCCCGCCCCCCTCTAGGGGAGACCGAAAGCAATGGATGTCGAGTGGGTCTGACATATTATTGTGAAAGTCCAACACATCAGCGAAAGTCTAGTCCATAGTAGGGCCAGCAGGAACCATCCCGAGCGGAGACGGGTCAGCAGTGTAGAGATGTCCCAAAACGATGGACAGGCTAACGGTCCACCGCAGGTTGGGAGCAGAGTAGAAAAGAAAAGAAAAGAAACGGCAGATCAACTGGTCTAAAAAGGGAGTCTATTTAAAGGCTAGAGTATACAAATGAGTTTTAAGATGAGACTTAAATGCTTCTACTGAGGTAGCATCTCTAACTTTTACCGGGAGGGCATTCCAGAGTATTGGAGCCCAAATAGAAAACGCTCTATAGCCCGCAGACTTTTTTTTGGCTCTGGGAATCACTAATAAGCCGGAGTTCTTTGAACGCAGATTTCTTGCCGGGACATATGGTACAATACAATCGGCAAGATAGGCAGGAGCTTGACCGTGTAGTATTTTATACGTAAGTAGTAAAACCTTAAAGTCGCATCTTAGGTGCACAGGAAGCCAGTGCAAGTGAGCCAGTATAGGCGTAATATGATCAAACTTTCTTGTTTTTGTCAAAAGTCTAGCAGCCGCATTTTGTACCATCTGTAATCTTTTAATTCTAGACATAGGGAGGCCCGAAAACAAAACGTTACAGTAATCGAGACGAGACGTAACGAACGCATGGATAATGATCTCAGCATCGCTTGTGGACAAAATGGAACGAATTTTAGCGATATTACGGAGATGAAAGAAGGCCGTTTTAGTAACACTCTTAATGTGTGACTCAAACGAGAGAGTTGGGTCGAAGATAATACCCAGATTCTTTACAGAGTCACCTTGTTTAATTATTTGGTTGTCAAATGTTAAGGTGGTATTATTAAATAGATGTTGGTGTCTAGCAGGACCGATAATCAGCATTTCCGTTTTCTTAGCGTTGAGTTGCAAAAAGTTAGCGGACATCCATTGTTTAATTTCATTAAGACACGCCTCCAGCTGACTACAATCCGGCGTGTTGGTCAGCTTTAGGGGCATGTAGAGTTGGGTGTCATCAGCATAACAGTGAAAGCTAACACCGTATTTGCGTATGATGTCACCTAGCGGCAGCATGTAAATACTAAAGAGTGCAGGGCCAAGAACCGAACCCTGGGGAACTCCGCACGTTACCTTAACATAGTCCGAGGTCACATTGTTATGGGAGACACACTGCATCCTGTCAGTAAGATAAGAGTTAAACCAAGATAAGGCTAAGTCTGTCATCCCAATACCCGTTTTGATACGCTCTAATAAAATATTATGATCAACAGTATCGAAAGCGGCGCTAAGATCAAGAAGCAGCAACATAGATGACGCATCAGAATCCATCGTTAGCAATAGATCATTAGTCATTTTTGCGAGGGCTGTCTCCGTAGAGTGATTTGCCCTGAAACCGGATTGAAAAGGTTCACAGAGATTGTTAGACGCTAAGTGTTCATTTAGCTGCTGTGCGACAATTTTTTAGAGGATTTTCGAAATAAACGGAAGGTGGGACACCGGCCGGTAGTTTACCAGGAGATCAGGATCGAGGTTAGGTCTTTTGAGTAGAGGATGAATAACCGCTTTTTTGAATGCTAGGGGAACAGTGCCAGAGGAAAGTGATAAGTTTATAATATTTAACACTGATGGACCTAATAATACAAAAAGCTCCTTGATAAGTTTCCCAGGAATTGGGTCAAGTAAACATGTTGTTTGTTTTGTCCCATTTACACATTTTGACAATTCCTCCAATGTTATTTCATCAAAGAGGGAGAAACTATTTTGGAGGGCAGTGTCTGTCGTATATACAGTCGTATTTGTGTTAATAGAACCCAGTTGTAGCTGGGATGCGTTGTCTTTAATCTCTTTTCTAATGACTTCAATTTTCTTATTAAAGAAATTCATAAAGTCATCTGCTGTGTGGGTGGAGCTACTGGGAGGAGTCCCTTGTTGGGTTAGCGATGCTACTGTACTAAACAGAAATTTAGGATCATTTTTGTTGAGGTGGATGAGATTTGAGTAATATTTAGCTTTAGCTGAGGTAAGCATGCGTTTATAAGTTATTAAACTATCACACCATGCTTGATGGAAAACCTCAAGTTTAGTCGCACGCCATTTGCGTTCCAGCTTTCTACATGATAATTTCTGGGCTTTAGTTTCTTCTGTAAACCATGGGGTACGCCTTTTAGGGGCCCTTTTTAGCTTTAGCGGTGCTACACTATCAATGGTGTCGCGCAGGGCGTCGTTAAAGTTGTTAGTGAGGCTATCAATAGAGCCCACATAATTTGGGAATGGTGCCATTACCGAAGGCAGTAGGTCAGTAAGAGTCGTCGTTGTGGCAGCATTAATGTTGCGGCTGCTATAGTAGTTATTATTATTATTATTAGTTTGTTGACAATGAGTCAGAACTTCGAATTTTATAAGGTAATGATCGGACATTACTTTAGTGTACGGGAGTATCGTAACTTTAGAGGTGGTGACACCCCTGACAAGCACCAGATCTATCGTATTACCGTTGCGATGCGTGGGTTCATTTATTATTTGTGTAAGACCACAGCTATCAATTATAGTCTGGAGCGCCACGCATGGAGGGTCCGATGGGGTATTCATATGGATATTAAAGTCCCCCATTATGATTATATTGTCGGCGTGCGTCACTAGATCAGCAACAAACTCTGAGAATTCACTGATGAAGTCCGAATAGGGCCCAGGGGGGCAGTAGATAACAGCCAGGTGGAGAGGCAGCGGTGTGACAAACCTCAAAGTGAGCACCTCAAACGAGTTATATTTATTATTTAGGTTAGGTGTAAGATTATAGTTTTCATTGTATATTAGTGCGACACCCCCTCCCCTTTTAAGAGGTCGGGCAACATGTGTATTGGTATAGTTGTGAGGAGATGCCTCATTTAGCGCAAAAAAATTGTCTGGTTTGAGCCAGGTCTCGGCGAGACCAACGACGTCAAGTTTGTTGTCTCTAATGACTTCATTAACTAATAACGTTTTGGAAGATAATGATCTTATGTTTAAAAAGCCCATATTATAGGTAGTGGGCTGTTTTGAGGATTGTTTGTTGAAATTATCCGAAGTAGCAATATTAATAATGTTGCGTTTATTATGCGTATTGCACTTTAAATAGTTTCGACCATATCTAGGAATTGATACGACGGGGATATTCAGATTGTTTGCTTGATGTTGCGATAAACTGAACGCATCATAGTTAGCTACCTCAGTACAATGTATGTCTGCCTCTGACACGGTCACAAAAGAAAAAACATTATGTGAGTTGTGTTTTATTCTAAGAGAATTGCTATGTGTGCAGGGATTATCCAGCCTGACGCCGGCTGGTTCTAGTTTAAATGGCTTCTTACCCGGAGACTCCACGCTTCTTTGGTTAGCTTTTCTCTTTGTTGTTAGCCCCGCTCGGCATCCCCGCTTCTGCTTCCGCTCGCACCGCTTACGTCATCTCCATTGGCGGTCACCGCTAGCACTTGACTCCGCTGCTACAAAGGCCGCTCGATGTAGCCCGCGAAGTATTCCCATGCTAGCGAGGAGGTCCACCGTACATGCATCTTTCAGTCTATAACGACCCGATCCATCCACATCCAGAATTGTCTGTCGGTCGTATGTGATCACAGAGTGTTCACGCTTTGAGCCAGCCATGAAATTGACAGAAATGACGGGTGTTTTTTGCCAAATCGCTCTACACTCCCAAGAGCATTAGCGAGCCGCAGCATAGCCATAGCCATGCGCCGCAGATAGACACAATCCATATCAATAAAAACTAACAGCTATCAAGTTTGGTGTTGGTCATTGTGGTGATGTTTGATGAATACTTGGGCGTACTGTGCAACTGTACTTTAGTTTTTCCCATTTTTGTGTTATTTACATTTCTCCAGTACCCCAAAAACCAGCAGGGTTTCCCACACATTCATTTATTTGTGGCGGCCCGCCACGGAAGAATTACGTCCGCCACAAATAAAATTTAAAAAAAATAAATAAATAAAAAATAAAAAATAAACTTTTTTTTTTTTTGTCCTCTCCAGCTTCTCAGGCAAATCATATAGTAGATGTAGATGCCCATATCGGCTGTTCAGATTTACTTTACAAAAGAGAAGTGTAGGATACTTCTCTTGTTGCCTTATTTGTATTTGACTTTATTAAATGTATTTATATTAGAAACACAACATGTGTATATAACAAAGGGTGCAAAGTCTGCAGGCAGTAGGAAACACATGGTTAAGTGTAGGGAGTAAAACTGATGGCAGTCTAAAGTTCAAGATTTTTGGAGCTCTTTGTTCAGTGGATCAGATGTTTGATGAAGCCCTGTGTCTATCTACCACCACTACTGTTTTCTGTTTATTTGTTACTGACTGTGGCAGGACACCTCTGCCACTGTTTCACTTTATGTTGCTGGTAAATAATATGGTTGTAGTAGTAGGTTAAAGTTAAATTATTTAGTATGCACTAATCAAAGGGGCAGAGCTTTAAGAGACATTTTAGCTTTTATATTTTATAAGATATATTTTTTGTAAGAACCACAATTAATAAATATATGAATAACTTGTTGTTCAAATCTGTATATAAATATGTACATAAAGTGTTGTAATTATATTGTAAAATGGATGGATGGATGGACGTATAAACAAAACTCCAACCATCCATCCATCTTCTTCCGCTTATCCGAGGTCGGGTCGCGGGGGCAGCAGCTTAAGCAGGGAAGCCCAGACTTCCCTCTCCCCAGCCACTTCGTCCAGCTCCTCCCGGGGGATCCCGAGGCGTTCCCAGGCCAGCCGGGAGACATAGTCTTCCCAACGTGTCCTGGGTCTTCTCCGTGGCCTCCTACCGGTCGGACGTGCCCTAAACACCTCCCTAGGGAGGCGTTCGGGTGGCATCCTGACCAGATGCCCGAACCACCTCATCTGGCTCCTCTCGATGTGGAGGAGCAGCGGCTTTACTTTGAGCTCCCCCCAGATGGCAAAGCTTCTCACCCTATCTCTAAGAGAGAGCCCCGCCACCCGGCGGAGGAAACTCATTTCGGCCGCTTGTACCCGTGATCTTGTCCTTTCGGTCATAACCCAAAGCTCATGACCATAGGTGAGGATGGGAACGTAGATCGACCGGTAAATTGAGAGCTTTGCCTTCCGGCTCAGCTCCTTCTTCACCACAACGGATCGATACAGCGTCCACATTACTGAAGACGCCGCACCGATCCGCCTGTCGATCTCACGATCCACTCTTCCCTCACTCGTGAACAAGACTCCGAGGTACTTGAACTCCTCCACTTGGGGCAGAGTCTCCTCCGCAACCCGGAGATGGCACTCCACCCTTTTCCGGGCGAGAACCATGGATTCGGACTTGGAGGTGCTGGTTCTCATCCCAGTCGCTTCACACTCAGCTGCGAACCGATCCAGCGAGAGCTGAAGATCCTGGCCAGATGAAGCCATCAGGACCACATCATCTGCAAAAAGCAGAGACCTAATCCTGCAGCCACCAAACCAGATCCCCTCAACGCCTTGACTGCGCCTAGAAATTCTGTCCATAAAATTTATGAACAGAATCGGTGACAAAGGGCAGCCTTGGCGGAGTCCAACCCTCACTGGAAACGTGTCCGACTTACTGCCGGCAATGCGGACCAAACTCTGGCACTGATCATACAGGGAGCAGACCGCCACAATCAGACAGTCCGATACCTCATACTCTCTGAGCACTCCCAACAGGACTTCCCGAGGGACACGGTCGAATGCCTTCTCCGAGTCCACAAAACACATGTAGACTGGTTGGGCAAACTCCCATGCACCCTCAAGGACCCTGCCGAGAGTATAAAGCTGGTCCACAGTTCCACGACCAGGACGAAAAACACACTGTTCCTCCTGAATCCGAGGTTCAACTATCCGGCGTAGCCTCCTCTCCAGAATAGACCTTACCGGGAAGGCTGAGGAGTGTGATCCCACGATAGTTAGAACACACCCTCCGGTTCCCCTTCTTAAAGAGAGGAACCACCACCCCGGTCTGCCAATCCAGAGGTACCGCCCCCGATGTCCACGCGATGCTGCAGAGTCTTGTCAACCAAGACAGCCCCACAGCATCCAGAGCCTTAAGGAACTCCGGGCGGATCTCATCCACCCCCGGGGCCTTGCCACCGAGGAGCTTTTTAACTACCTCAGCAACCTCAGCCCCAGAAATAGGAGAGCCCACCACAGATTCCCCAGGCCCTGCTTCCTCATTGGAAGACGTGTTGGTGGGATTGAGGAGGTCTTCGAAGTATTCCCTCCACCGATCCACAACATCCGCAGTCGAGGTCAGTAGAACACCATCCTCACCATACACGGTGTTGATAGTGCACTGCTTCCCCTTCCTGAGGCGGCGGATGGTGGTCTAGAATCGCTTCGAAGCCGTCCGGAAGTCGTTTTCCATGGCTTTCCCGAACTCCTCCCATGTCCGAGTTTTTGCCTCCGCGACCGCCGAAGCCGCACACCGCTTGGCCTGTCGGTACCTGTCCGCTGCCTCAGGAGTCCTATGAGCCAAAAGAACCCGATAGGACTCCTTCTTCAGCTTGACGGCATCCCTCACCGCCGGTGTCCACCAACAGGTTCTAGGATTACCGCCACGACAGGCACCAACTACCTTGCGGCCACAGCTCCAATCAGCCGCCTCGACAATAGAGGCGCGGAACATGGTCCATTCGGACTCAATGTCCAGCACCTCCCTCGTGACATGTTCAAAGTTCTTCCGGAGGTGGGAATTGAAACTCTCTCTGACAGGAGACTCTGCCAGACGTTCCCAGCAAACCCTCACAATGCGTTTGGGCCTGCCAGGTCTGTCCGGCATCCTCCCCCACCATCGCAGCCAACTCACCACCAGGTGGTGATCGGTAGAAAGCTCCGCCCCTCTCTTCACCCGAGTGTCCAAAACATGAGGCCGCAAATCCGACGACACAACCACAAAGTCGATCATGGAACTGCGGCCTAGGGTGTCCTGGTGCCAAGTGCACATATGGACACCCTTATGTTTGAACATGGTGTTCGTTATGGACAATCTGTGACGGGCACAAAAGTCCAATAAGAAAACACCGCTCGGGTTCAGATCCGGGCAGCCATTCTTCCCAATCACGCCTCTCCAGGTTTCACTGTCGCTGCCAACATGAGCCAACATAAACAAAACTGTTATTATTAATTGGTAAGTATACATTTTTTGAGCCTTTTTAGAGAAAATCATATCATTGTAGTAAATTATGCAAATCACTCGATGATGTCATGGTGACCACGCCCATAGCCACGCCCCCACCGCCACAGGTATCTTGGCAGTTTATGGGAAACACTGTGGGGGGAGGTGTTTGTTATGCGCGATTAATTTGTGGCATATTAAATATATAAGCCTGGTTGTGTTGTGGCTAATAGAGTATATATATGTCTTGTGTTTATTTACTGTTTTAGTCATTCCCAGCTGAATATCAGGTCCCACCCGCCTCTCACAGCATCTTCCCTATCTGAATCGCTTCCACTGCCCTCTAATCCTTCACTCTCACTTTCCTCATCCACAAATCTTTCATCCTCGCTCAAATTAATGGGGTAATCGTTGCTTTCTCGGTCCGAATCGCTCTCGCTGCTGGCGTCCATGATTGAAAACAATGTGCAGATGTGAGGAGCTCCACAACCTGCGACGTCACGCTACTTCCGGTAAAGGCAAGGCTTTTTTTTATCAGCGACCAAAAGTTGCAAACTTTATCGTCGATGTTCTCTACTAAATCCTTTCAGCAAAAATATGGCAATATCGCGAAATGATCATGTATGACACATAGAATGGACCTGTTATCCTCGTTTAAATAAGAAAATCTCATTTCAGGAGGCCTTTAATTCGTTGAATTATAAAGTGTCATTTACAGCACCTGTAGCAAGAGCACAGGTGAAATTGATTGGACAAATGTGGGGTTGAGAGACTACTGTTGGATGTACATGGAAAGAAGACCTTTTTGCAATAAAGTTATTTTTTGGAGAAACTTAAGTTGGATTCGGAACGGCCTTCGGTTTAGAACCTGGGAAATCTTGGAAAGGTCGTTACGCAGTGTTTTCCATGCTGGTGTTGACGTTTCCCTTCTGCTTTGATAGCTGAGGGGATTATAATCAGAGGAAGGTTACGATTCAAATAATGTTTCAAATATTTTTCTCCTGCTGCTTGTTTTCCATAGGTCATCAAAAATACAATAACTATTGATATCGAGCAACAGTTTTCAGCCGTATCCTCCAGCCCTACTTTTAATGGCGGTCTTGTTACAAATGTTAACTTGAGGATTTAAAACATTCCCTGGACATGAAATAAATGTAACAGATTATTACGACATATTCCTATTGTGTTCCACTTCTGCCGTGCGTGTTGAGAAGACTCACAGGAGTTTGAAGTTGCGGTGGCCGAGAACGTTCTCGTAGTTGAGCACCAGCCTGCCAAGAATCAAACACGACAAAATAATATTAAATGGCAAAGTCACACTTGTTGACGTGGACGTCACTTAGTTGTAGAGACTTCTAGAATGTTTGTGGCATGAGTGATGTTCTCCGGGGGTCTTTATCTAACAAGCTCAGACTCACCAGTCTTATGTTTCAAATATATATTGTCACTAATAACCAGAGTTGTAGGATGTCTCTGCTGTGCCAAGAAGGTGAAGGCAAACACCATGGAAGATATGAAGAAAGAGAAGACGTAGAAGAAGGTGAAGGTAAACACAAAGGTAAAGAAGACAGAAGAAGTAGAAGAAATAGAAGAAGAAGAAGACATAGGTAAACAAAAAGTGAAGAAAAAAAAAGAAGCCGAAGGTAAACAAAAAGGTAAAGAAGACGGAATAAGTAGAAGAATAAGAAGTAGAAGAAAAAGAAGAATAAGAAGAAACCGAAGTAGAAGAAGAAAAAGAAGGTGATGAAGAGGGTGAAGAAGATGATGAAGAAGGTGGTGAAGAAGAAGGCGAAGGTAAACAAAAAGTGAAGAAGAAGGCAAAGAAGAAGAAGGTGAAGATAAACAAAAGGTGAAGAAAAGGATGAAGGCAAAGAAGAAGAAGAAGAAGAAGGCATAGGTAAACAAAAGGTGAAGAAGAAAAAGAAGAAGAAGAAAAAGAAGAAGAAAGGAGAAGGAGAAGGAGAAGAAGAAGGCATATGTAAACAAAAGGTGAAGAAGAAAAAGAAGAAGAAGAAGAAGAAGGCATAGATAAACAAAAGGTGAATAAAAAGAAGAAAGTGAAGAAGAAAGTGAAGAAGAAGGCATAGGTAAACAAAAGGTGAAGAAAAAGAAGAAGAAGAAGGCGGCATAGGTAAGCAAAAGGTGAAGAAGAAAAACAAGAAGGTGAACAAGAAGAAGGCATAGGTAAACAAAAGGTGAAGAAGAAAAAGAAGAAGGTGAAGAAGAAGAAGAAGAAGAAGAAGAAGAAGAAGAAGAAGAAGAAGAAGAAGAAGAAGAAGAAGAAGAAGAAGGCGTAGGTAAACAAAAGGTGAAGAAGAAAAAGAAGGCGAAGAAGAAGAAGAGGAAGAAGGCATATGTAAACAAAAAAGTGAAGAAGAAGGTGAAGAAGAAGCAGAAGAAGAAGAAGGCGTAGGTAAACAAAAGGTGAAGAAGAAAAAAAAGAAGGTGAAGAAGAAGGCGAAGAAGAAGAAATAAGAAGAAAAAGAAGATGTGAAGAAGAAGAAGAAGAAGAAGAAGAAGAAGGCATAGGTAAACAAAAGGTGAAGAAGAAGAAGGCATAGGTAAACCAAAGGTGACGAAGAAGATGAAGGCATAGGTAAACCAAAGGTGAAGAAGAAGATGAAGGCATAGGTAAACAAAAGGTGAAGAAGAAAAAGAAGAAAATGGTAAACAAAAGGTGAATAAGAAAAAGATGAAGGCAAAAGCAAACTAAAGGTGAAGAAGAAAAAGAAAGCAAAGGTAAACAAAAAGTGAAGAAGGTGAAGAAAAAAAAGGTGAAGTAGAAGAGGGCAAAGATGAACAAAATATGAAAGTGAAGAAGGTGAAGAAGAAGAAGGTGAACAAGGTGGTGAAGTAGTAGAAGAAGGTGAAGAAGAAGGTGAAAAAGGTGGTGAAGGAGAAGAATAAAGTGAAGAAGAAGAAGGTGAACAAGGTGGTGAAGGAGAAGAAGAAGGTGAAGAAGAAGAATGTGAAAAATGTGGTGAAGGAGAAGAAGGTGAGGAAGAAGAATGTGAAAAGGGTGGTGGAGGAGAAGAAGGTGAAGAAAAAGAAGGTGAAAAGTTGGTGAAGAAGAAGAATGTGAAAAAGGTGGTGAAGGTGAAGAAGAAGGTCAAAAAAGTGGTTAAGGAGAAGAATAAGAAGGTGAACAAGGTGGTGAAAGAGAAGAAGAAGGTGAAGAAGAAGAATGTGAAAATGTGAAAAAGGTGGTGAAGGAGAAGAAGGTGAAGAAAAAGAAGGTGAAAAGGGTGGTGAAGGAGAGGAAGAATGTGAAAAGGGTGGTGAAGGTGAAGAAGGTGAAGAAGACAAAGTAGAAGTAGAAGAAGAAAAAGTAGAAGTAGAAGAAGACAAAGTAGAAGAAGCAGAAGACAAAATAAAAGTAGAAGAAGAAAACGAAGAACAAGTAGAAGAAGAAGACAAAGTAGAAGTCGAAGAAGAAGAAAAAGTTGAGTTTGAGTTTGAGTTTATTTCGAACATGCAAGCAAAAAAAAGTAGTAGAAGAAGACAAAGTAGAAGAAAAAGACGAAGTAGAAGAAGACGACGTAGAAGAAGAAGAAGAAAAAGTAGAAGTAGAAAAAGAAGAAAAAGTAGACGTAGAAGAAGACAAAGTAGAAGAAGAATAAGACAAAGTAAAAGTAGAAGACAAGTAGAAGTAGAAGAAGAAGACAAAGTAAAAGTAGAAGACAAGTAGAAGTAGAAGAAGAAGACAGAGTAAAAGTAGAAAAAGAAGAAAAAGTAGATGTAGAGGTAGACAAAGTAGAAGAAGAATAAGACAAAGTAAAAGTAGAAGACAAGTAGAAGTAGAAGTAGAAGAAGAAGACAAAGTAAAAGTAGAAAAAGAAGAAAAAGTAGATGTAGAAGAAGACAAAGTAGAAAAAGAAAAAGTAGAAGGAAAAGGTAAACACAAAGTAAAATTTTTAAGGTAAATAGGAAGGTGAAGGTAAACAAAAAGTAACATTTTTAAGGTAAATTGGAAGATGAAGGTAAACAAAAATTAACATTTTTAAGGTAAATAGGAAGGCGAAGGTAAACAAAAAGTAACATTTTTAAGGTAAACATAAGAAGAAAACAAGATAAGAGGGTGAAGGTAAACCGTTTGAAAAAAGAAAATTAAAAGGTAAACAAGAAAGCAAAAGATGAAGAAAAACAAGGAAAAATGTGAAGAACGCGGAGGTAGATAAAAGGTGATATAGAAAGTGGAGAAAAAGGTGAAGCATAGGTAAACAAAAGAAGAAGAAGCTACAATACCGTGCTTTGGTTTTGTCACAAGTTGATCCATCAAGTTTGGGTCTGACGCCCTCGCCAAAGGTGGATGGAGTCAGGTCATGTGACTCCCAGCGGCCGCTGCGCAGGATGCTGACTGACAGGCCTTGAGCCCACAGCAGGATGCAGGCGTTGTCACCTTCCTGCACGCGCAGACAAAGACAGTTCAAACTGCTGTCATGTCGCACATTATTTCAACAACCATGTTGTTTTTACACCTTAATGTTTCTTGTATGAAACTTAGTTACGTTAAAAAGGCCGCCTCTACAGTTATTAAAGATGATCCATGGCCACAGCTTGACCCCGGAACGGATTATTTCTAAACATAAAAAAAGATGTATCCCACTGGTGCACTATGCAGTGGCTCCCTCTAGTGGTGAAGTTGGGAGACTACACGCTTATGTCAAGGATTTCATTCCTGTGTTGAGGCACAAAGTGAACATGTGACCTGCTGTGTCGCTAAACCAGGAAATAAAAGCAACAAATAAATAATAAGGGAAGTGTTAGAGCACCTTGAACTCCACTGGAGCGTGGATTCCAGCCCTGTCCTTCATTTTGCGCTGCCTCTCCCGCTCCCTTTCTCGATCCCTGTATCCACCTCGGGCCTGCAGGAGCGAGCGGCCTCCTCCCAGAGCTGCTTCCATGACGGCCGATGGCGCCCCCTGCAGTCAGGTGACACGCACACACCTAACGTTTCCTTTACACGTCAGTCTTTGTAGATCAGGTTCTTATACCGATATTGGAGCCTTGAGTATTAACCCATACGTATACTGAATGGGTAAAATATCAGCAGGAATCATACAAACGTGTAATATTTTGTATTAAAGAATTTTACAAAAGGTTTGATCAGGTGAAAAGAGTCAAACAGAACAATGAAAAACACTAACCTATTTACAAAACCCAAAACCAGTGAATTTGCCACGTTGTGTAAATGGTGAATAAAAGCAGAATACAAGGATTTGCAAATCATTTTCAACTTATATTCAATTGAATAGACTGCAAAGACAAGATATTTAATGTTCCAACTGAGAAACTTTTTTTTTTTTTTTTTTTGAAAATATTAGCTCATTTGGAATTTGTTTAAAAAAACCTGGCCAAAGTGGCAAAAAAGACTGAGAATGCTCATCAAACACTTATTTGGAACATCCCACAAGTGGACAGGCTAATTGGGAACAGGTCGGTGGGCATGATTGGGTATAAAAGCAGCTTCCATGAAATGCTCAGTCATTCACAAACAAGGATGGGGCGAGGGTCACCACTTTGTCAACAAATGCGTGAGCAAATTGTTGAACAGTTTAAGAACAACATTTCTCAACCAGCTATTGCAAGGAATTTAGAGATTTCACCATATACGGTCCGCAATATCATCAAAAGGTTCAGAGAATCTGGAGAAATCACTGCACGTAAGCGGAAGGGCCGAAAACCAACATTGAATGCCCGTGACCTTTGATCCCAGCAGGACTGCATCAAAAACCGACATCAGTGTGTAGACCAGACCTGGGAAAATTAAGGCCCGGGGGCCACATGCGGCCCGTTGAGCTTTTCAATCTGGCCCGCCGGACATTCCCAAATAATTTTTTCAGATCTTTAAAATGGAAAGTGTAGCTGCCATTACGATGTGCAGTGATGTTTTCAAATGACCGTAAGTCTTGAACTATACAAAGTATTTCAATGGTTAGAATATGCGCTTTTGCATGATATACTAGTTACTATGGTAATGTAATTAGTTACTATGGTGATCTAATTAGTTATTATGGTAATCTAAGTCACAGCAGCTCAGACGAGGCACCAAGCAGTGTGGGTGGGGAGCGTTTCCACAGAGTGTTTCTAGAGTGCCCTGAAATGCGGATGTCAGGGACTGACGCAGAAGGAGATTTTTACAACAAAGTTCTACAAGAAAAATGATATTATATCAGATTGTAGGTGGGTTTTTTTACCCTTCGCATTCATATTTCGCCATTGCGGATGGAGAGGGGGTGTGAGAAGTAAAAGTGGAGTGACGCTTATATGTTGTCAATATTCAGTGTTTTATCGTTCATAGTTAATATTGTAAATCCCACAATCTTTATATTCATGTAAATTCTGGGTGTCTCATTCAGTAGAAAATTTAAAATTTCATTCCGTTTCCTAAGGCAGTTTGTCATAACGTTTTTAGCATTCAATCTGACATTGTGAGTTTTTGTATTAGTGTTCCTAAAAATAGGACCCAAACACACACATTAAATGATAAATGATAAATGGGTTATACTTGTATAGCGCTTTTCTACCTTCAAGGTACTCAAAGCGCATTGACAGTATTTCCACATTTACCCATTCACACACACATTCACACACTGATGGCGGGAGCTGCCATGCAAGGCGCTAACCAGCAGCCATCAGAGGCAAAGGGTGAAGTGTCTTGCCCAAGGACACAACGGACGTGACTAGGAAGGTAGAAGGTGGGAATTGTACAGCAGATTGTCACAGCTTACATGTGTGTGTGTGTGTGTGTGTGTGTGCGTGCGTGCGTAGATATTTATATCTATCTGTCTATCTATATATCTATATATATATATATTTAGGCTGCAACAACTAATCGATTAAAATCGATTACCAAAATAGTTGGCGATTAATTTAGTCATCGATTCGTTGGAACTATGCTATGCGCATGCGCGGAGGATTTTTATTTTATTTATTTTTTGGGTTTTTTTTATTTATTTTTTTATAAACCTTTATTTATAAACTGCAATATTTATAAACAGCTGAGAAACAATAATCAAAATAAGTACAAAAACAGTACAAAACAGCGCCAGGGCGGCGGTTAGGCTACGTCTCATGAGGTGGCGTAAGCTAGCCAATGATGTGTCATGTGCAGCTCACGTGACGACGGCGTCTCCTTTGCTGGAAAAATTCGAAAAATGGCGCAGGAAAACACTACCGATAGTTTAGCGGAGAAACATCTTGAGGTTATTGCTTCAATGGAGAAAAGTGTACGACCTAAGTCGTCAAAAGTGTGGGAACACTTTACTTTAAAGACTTCAAAGAAGAGCGTTTCCTGCAAAATGGCACGGAAGTACAACATTGCTTCAGGAGCACCTGAAGAAGAAACATGTTGGAGCCATGGATAAAGGGAAGAACTCACAGTACGTAACTTTAGTGGCAACAAGCATTCATTAGTTCAGTTTTTTTGTGAGTAACGTTAAAGTTATGCCTTTGTTGCAACGCGGGGCTGATAATGTGTCTCCGGCACATTTGACTCCGTTTTGAGAGAGAAAACGCACGGTTACCAATTTCGAAATAAACGTAACGGACAGAAATATCTCAGGTTGGTTTCATAATGGATCAATGTAGGCGGGCTGATAAAGCTATATAAATATATTTAGATTTGAGTGACGCTTTAGTATAACTAAACGTTATGAAGGTGCTGGAATATTTCATGCTATTATTCAAAGGCAGCCTAAAATGAATCATTTATTATTCACAACAGAAACGTGTACAATATCTGATTCAGTTCTGATGAGTTACATTTCTGTGTTATTATTGGTGTATGCTGCACCCCCAATGTCCACAACATGGTGCCAGTATGCTGTTTTTTTTCAATAAAATACTGGAAAGGATAGAAATGTAGTTTGTCTCTTTTATCCGATTATTAATCGATTAATCGAAGTAATAATCGACAGATTAATCGATTATCAAATTAATCGTTAGTTGCAGCCCTAATATATATATATATATATATATATATATATATATATATATATATATATATATACGTATATATATACACACACTACCGTTCAAAAGTTTGGGGTCACCAAAACAATTTTGTGGAATAGCCTTCATTTCTAAGAACAAGAATAGACTGTCGAGTTTCAGATGAAAGTTCTCTATTTCTGGCCATTTTGAGCGTTTAATTGACCCCACAAATGTGATGCTCCAGAAACTCAATCTGCTCAAAGGAAGGTCAGTTTTGTAGCTTCTGTAACGAGCTAAACTGTTTTCAGATGTGTGAACATGATTGCACAAGGGTTTTCTAATCATCAATTAGCCTTCTGAGCCAATGAGCAAACACATTGTACCATTAGAACACTGGAGTGATAGTTCCTGGAAATGGGCCTCTATACACCTATGTAGATATTGCACCAAAAACCAGACATTTGCAGCTAGAATAGTCATTTACCACATTAGCAATGTATAGAGTGTATTTCTTTAAAGTTAAGACTAGTTTAAAGTACTTTTCATTCAAAAATAAGGACATTTCAATGTGACCCCAAACTTTTGAACGGTAGTGTATATGTATGTGTGGGAAAAAAATCACAAGACTATTTCATCTCTACAGGCCTGTTTCATGAGGGGTTTCTTCAATCATCAGGAGATATATATATATATTTTTTTTTCTCTAAATGTGGCCCCCGAGTCAAAATAATTGCCCTGGCCTGGTGTAGAGGATATCACCACATGGGCTGAGGAACACTTCAGAAAACCACTGTCGGTAACTACAGTTGGTGCAAGTTAAAACTCTACAATGCAAAGCGAAAGCCATTTATCAACCACACCCAGAAACGCCGCCGGCTTCCCTAGGCCCGAGCTCATCTAAGATGGACTGATGCAAAGTGGAAAAGTGTTCTTTGGTCTGACAAGTCCATATTTTTCCCACCTGAAAAGCTTAAAAAATGTGTCTCCTCAGTTCCTGTGTGTTGTTAAAAGGAAAGGCCATGTAACACAGTGGTAAAAATGCCCCTGTGACAACTTTTTTGCACTGTGTTGCTGCCATTAAATTCTAAGTTAATGATTATTTGCAACAACAAAAAAAGGTTCTCAGTTGGAACATGAAAGGCCTACTGAAAGCCACTACTACCGACCACGCAGTCTGATAGTTTATATATCAATGATGAAATCTTAACATTGAAACACATGTCAATACGGCCGGGTTAACTTATAAAGTGCAATTTTAAAATTCCCGCCACACTTCCGGTTGAAAATCTCCTTTGGATATGATTTATGCGCGTGACGTCATAAAATGCACGGAAGTGTTTGGGCCCTATTGGACACAATAGACAAAGCTCTGTTTTCTTCGACAAAATTCCACAGTATTCTGGACATCTGTGTTGGTGAATCTTTTGCAATGTGTTTAATGAACAATGGAGGCTGCAAAGAAGAACGTTGTAGGTGGGATCGATCGGTGTCTTAGCGGCTAAGTACAATACTTACAGCAACACAACAAGGACTACTTACCCTGATAGAAGACGCCTAGCTGATGCTTGCCGCCAAACCCACGGAGGAAGTCCTTCGTCGCGCCGTTGATCGCTGGAACGCAGGTGAGCACGGCTGTTGATGGGAAGATGAGGGCTGGCTGGCGTAGGTGGAGCGCTAATGTTTTATCATAGTTCTGTGAGGTCCGGCTGCTAAGTTGCTAAATTAGCCTTAGCGTCGTTAGCAACAGCATTGTTAAGCCTTACCAGGCTGAGAATTTTTAACCGTGTTGTTACATGTACATGGTTTAATAGTATTGTTGATCTTCTGTCTATCCTTCTAGTCAGGGGTTTATTTATTTTGTTTCTATCTTCATTTGAGAACGATGCTAGCACGTTAGCTCAGTAGCTAAGTGTGTCACCGATGTATTGTCTTGGAGATAAAAGTCACTTTAAATGTCCATTTCGCGTGCTCGACTCTCATTTTCAAGAGGATATAGTATCCGAGGTGGTTTAAAATACAAATCCGTGATACACAATAGAAAAAGGAGAGAGTACATGGTTCTGTGAGTTCCGGTTGCTAAGTTGCTAAATTAGCCTTAGCGTCGTTAGCAACAGCATTGTTAAGCCTTACCAGGCTGAGAATTTTTAACCGTGTAGTTACATGTACATGGTATAATAGTAATTTTGTTCTTCTGTCTATCCTTCCAGTCAGGGGTTTATTTATTTTGTTTCTATCTTCATTTGAGAACGATGCTAGCACGTTAGCTCAGTAGCTAAGTGTGTCACCGATGTATTGTCTTGGAGATAAAAGTCACTTTAAATGTCCATTTCGCGTGCTCGACTCTCATTTTCAAGAGGATATAGTATCTGAGGTGGTTTAAAATACAAATCTGTGATCTACAATAGAAAAAGGAGAGTGTGGAATCCAATGAGCCAGCTTGTACCTAAGTTACGGTCAGAGCAAAAAAAGATACGTCCATCACTGCCTCTCAAGTCCTTCACTGTAACGTTCCTCATCTACGAATCTTTCATCCTCGCTCAAATTAATGGGGTAATCGTCACATTCTCGGTCAGAATCTCTCTCGCTCCATTGTAAACAATGGGGAATTGTGAGGAATACTAGCTCCTGTGACGTCACGCTACTTCCGGTACAGGCAAGGCTTTTTTTTATCAGCGAGCACAAGTTGCGAACTTTATCGTCGATTTTCTCTACTAAATCCTTTCAGCAAAAATATGGCAATATCGCGAAATGATCAAGTATGACACATAGAATGGATCTGCTATTCCCGTTTAAATAAAAAAAAATCCTTTCAGTAGGCCTTTAAATATCTTGTCTTTGCAGTCTATTCAATTGAATATACGTTGAAAAGGATTTGCATTTAATTTATTTATTTAAATCATTGTATTCTGTTTGTATTTACCATTTACACAACGTGCCAACTTCACTGGTTTTGGGTTTTGTATTATTAACAATGTGGAATTTGAATTTTTGGCGACACCCAGTGGCCACAATAAATCATGGCGTTCAGCTCATGAGGCAGTAAGATTTCGACAATTAAAATACTTTCTATAGTTCAAGACTTATGGTCATTTAAAAACAGCACTGCACATAATAATGGCGGCAGTTTTGATCTTAAAGGTCTAAAAAAAATCATGTAGAATGTCCGGCGGGCCGGATTGAAAATCTTAATGGGCTGCATGTGGCCCGCGGGCCGTATTTTGCCCAGTTTTCTCTATAAGAAGCTCTGGGGAACGCGAGCCTACAGTGCCATCAAGTGGCCACATGATGCAAAGACGCACATCATGACTTTAAAAAGGCCAACGGGAGCCAGACTTTTCCACCTCTGGATGATCAGCAGGATTCTTAATTCAACACGGGGTGGACGTGGACTCACCCTAGAGGGCCGCAGGGCGATGTAGAGGGCCGTGTACGGAACCGACTGGGTCTTCATGACGCTCAAAACCTGGCCGATCACCTCGTCTGAAGCACCCGACAAGGGGACATGGTAAAGGGCGGACATTTTTAAAACAAGTTTGGTTTTTTTTGGGCTCCACACTAACCGTTGCCACTGAGAACCTCTTTGGCAGACATCAGATCAGACCTGGGAACCAACAAGGAAGGTGAGGTTAGGTTCGGAGCAGGAAGTCACTCACACACACACACACACACACACACACCCAATATAGTAGGGAAGTCGGAAGACGAGCAGGGCCGGCGAGGAGGCGTTGAGTCGGAGCTGACTCAGCGTCTCGGGGTCCATGTACAGAGGGGAGGTCTCCAGGTGGTCTTCCAGGTGACCAATCAAGGCGTTGGAGGCGGGCCAGGACACGGCGGGAAGCACCAGGGAGGACGACGAGGACCTGAGAGCGCTCTAGGACGCAGAAAGAAGGTTGGGTTTTGGTCTGTTGCCACTTCTTCCAAAACAAAATGATGGCAGCAAGAGAAGAAAAGCATTTTGTAACGGCTAAGTTTGTAAAAGGTTTACAATGTCCACAGTTTAACCCAGGAACAGATTATTTCTATTTTGTGTACTGATAAAGTCTTCTGTGTGTTCTTCTTCTAGTTAAATGGGGGAAACAACTTATAAATACATCTTTATATAATTACTTAAATGTGTCATTAAATATTTACCGTATTTTTCGGACTATAAAGGCGCACTTAAAATCCTTTCATTTTCTAAAAACTCGACAGTGCGCCTTATACCCCGGTGCGCCTAATGTACGGAATAATTCTGGTTGTGCTTACCGACCTCGAAGCTATTTTATTTGGTACACGGTGAAATGATAAGTGTGACTAGTAGATGGCAGTCACACATAAGATATACGTGTGGACTGCAATATAATGGCAGTCACACATAAGAGATTCGTGTAGACTGCAATATGATGGCAGTCACACATATGATATACGTGTACGTGTAGACTGCAATATGATGGCAGTCACACATTAGATATACGTGTGGACTGCAATATGATGGCAGTCACACATTAGATATACATGTGGACTGCAATATGATGGCAGTCATACAAAGGAGGTACGGGTAGACTGCAATATAATGGCAGTCACAAATAAGAGATACCTGTAGACTGCAATATAATGGCAGTCACACATAAGAGATACGTGTGGACTGCAACATGATGGCAGTCACACATAAGAGATACGTGTGGACTGCAACATGATGACAGTCACACATAAGAGATACGTGTAGACTGCAATATGATGGCAGTCACACAAGAGATACGTGTAGACTGCAATATGATGGCAGTCACACAAGAGATACGTGTAAACTGCAATATAATAGCAGTCACACATAAGAGATACGTGGAGACTGCAATATGATGGCAGTCACACATAAGATAAACGTATGGACTGCAATATGATGGCAGTCACACATAAGAGATACGTGTAGACTGCAATATGATGGCAGTCACACAAGAGATACGTATGGACTGCAATATGATGGCAGTCACACAAGAGATACGTGTGGACTGCAATATGATGGCAGTCACACAAGAGATACGAGTGGACTCCAACATGATGGCAGTCACACAAGAGATACGTGAAAACTGCAATATGATGGCAGTCACACAAGAGATACGAGTGGACTGCAACATGATGGCAGTCACACAAGAGATACGTGTAGACTGCAATATGATGGCAGTCACACAAGAGATACGTGTAGACTGCAATATGATGGCAGTCACACAAGAGATACGTGTAGACTGCAACATGATGGCAGTCACACAAGAGATACGTGTAGACTGCAATATGATGGCAGTCACACATAAGAGATACGTGTGGACTGCAATATGATGGCAGTCACACAAGAGATACATGTAGACTGCAATATGATGGCAGTCACACAAGAGATACGTGTAGACTGCAATATGATGGCAGTCACAGAAGAGATACGTGTAAACTGCAATATAATAGCAGTCACACAAGAGATACGTGTGGACTGCAATATGATGGCAGTCACACAAAAGATACGAGTGGACTCCAACATGATGGCAGTCACACAAGAGATACGTGAAAACTGCAATATGATGGCAGTCACACAAGAGATACGTGTAGACTGCAATATGATGGCAGTCACACAAGAGATATGTGTAGACTGCAATATGATGGCAGTCACACAAGAGATACTTGTAGACTGCAACATGATGGCAGTCACACAAGAGGTACGTGTAGACTGCAATATGATGGCAGTCACACAAGAGATATGTGTAGACTGCAATATGATGGCAGTCACACAAGAGATACGTGTAGACCGCAATATGATGGCAGTCACACAAGAGGTACGTGTAGACCGCAATATGATGGCAGTCACACAAGAGATACGTGTAGACTGCAATATGATGGCAGTCACACAAGAGGTACGTGTAGACTGCAATATGATGGCAGTCACACAAGAGATATGTGTAGACTGCAATATGATGGCAGTCACACAAGAGATATGTGTAGACTGCAATATGATGGCAGTCACACAAGAGATACGTGTAGACTGCAATATGATGGCAGTCACACAAGAGATATGTGTTGACTGCAATATGATGGCAGTCACACAAGAGATACGTGTAGACTGCAATATGATGGCAGTCACACAAGAGGTACGTGTAGACTGCAATATAATGGCAGTCACACATAAGAGATACGTATGGACTGCAATATGATGGCAGTCACACAAGAGATACGAGTGGACTGCAACATAATGGCAGTCACACAAGAGATACATGTAGACTGCAATATGATGGCAGTCACACAAGAGATATGTGTAGACTGCAATATGATGGCAGTCACACAAGAGATACGTGTAAACTGCAATATAATGGCAGTCACACATAAGAGATACGTGGAGACTGCAATATGATGGCAGTCACACATAAGAGATAAGTGTGGACTGCAATATAATGGCAGTCACATATAAGAGATACCTGTAGACTGCAATATGATGGCAGTCACACATAAGACATACACTACCGTTCAAAAGTTTGGGGTCACATTGAAATGTCCTTAATTTGAAGGAAAAGCACTGTACTTTTCAATGAAGATAACTTTAAACTAGTCTTAACTTTAAAGAAATACACTCTATACATTGCTAATGTGGTAAATGACTATGGGAGCGTCACGCCACGCCATCTCCCAACGGCGTGGCGCAGTTGGGAGAGTGGCCGTGCCAGCAACCTGAGGGTTCCTGGTTCAATCCCCACCTTCTACCAACCTCGTCACGTCCGTTGTGTCCTTGAGCAAGACACTTCACCCTTGCTCCTGATGGGTCGTGGTTAGGGCCTTGCATGGCAGCTCCCGCCATCAGTGTGTGAATGTGTGTGTGAATGGGTGAATGTGGAAATAGTGTCAAAGCGCTTTGAGTACCTTGAAGGTAGAAAAGCGCTATATAAGTATAACCCATTTACTATTCTCGCTGCAAATGTCTGGTTTTTGGTGCAATATCTACTTAGGTGAATAGAGGCCCATTTCCAGAAACTATCACTCCAGTGTTCTAATGGTACAATGTGTTTGCTCATTGGCTCAGAAGGCTAATTGATGTTTAGAAAACCCTTCTGCAATCATGTTCACACATCTGAAAACAGTTTAGCTCGTTACAGAAGCTACAAAACTGACCTTCCTTTAAGCAGATTGAGTTTCTGGAGCATCACATTTGTGGGGTCAATTAAACGCTCAAAATGGCCAGAAAAAGAGAACTTTCATCTGAAACTCGACAGTCTATTCTTGTTCTTAGAAATTAAGGCTATTCCACAAAATTGTTTGGGTGACCCCAAACTTTTGAACGGTAGTGTACGTGTGGACTGCAATATGATGGCAGTCACATATAAGAGATACGTGTAGACTGCAATATGATGGCAGTCACACAAGAGATACGTGTAGACTTTTTGTATTATCTTTTTATTTTTTTTAATACACTGTAGCCCTTTGAGGTTGTTTACTCAATGTAAATTGCTTTTTACAAATAAAATCTATTATTATTATTGTTAAAATTTAAGCGCAAATAAAAACACAGTTTTACCGCTATCGTCATATTTTTTGCGCTTAAGAAACTTCTCTTTGACTTTGGCTCCAGACTTCTTCTGTTTGTTACACATTAGTCATTACTGCCACAAGTGGTGGAAAGGTGTATTACAACTGAGTACCACTGGCGGGCTTCTAATGGGCACTCCGGCCCTATGGTTAAGAATCACCGCTCCACACTACACTTCTTGACTTTTTCATGCCTTTTTTGCGGTATATCGGCCAACGGCACGGAAAATTCAAGTGGCAAACCTCCAGATTGGGGAAAACGCTGTCCTGCTTGTTTCCGAAAGCTCCTCCGTACAGGGTGAAGTCCTCCACGCTCATCTGGGGCAGAGGGAAGACACCAGTGGAACCAACCGTCAACTGACTTTCCTGGTGTACACCGTGAACATACCTTGTCCTGAAGAAACAGCACCACGTTACGGGGGCCCGTCTTTAGAGTTTTGTCCAGGTAGGAGGCCAGTTGCTGCTGCTCCACGATGTGACCCGCCACAGCGGGGGACGGGCTCGGTTGGGGGGTCCTGGTCCACAGAACAGAGTCAGTGTGTGTGCACTATGTAAAAAAGTCTCACAGCGCTGCAAAGCATTTAGTTGCGAATGTGGATTTGCTACTACTAGTAATAAAAACAATAATAATAATAATAATCACCATACTGCCATTCAAGCCAATTAAGATCAGTATTGCGAGTAAACACTAAATAACGTTTGCCAAATTTTCTGACAAAAATGTCCACATAATTTCTTCAAAGAAAATTTTGCCAAATTTCTTGCAGAAATTGTCTTCTAAAGTTTTTGTTGAAAATGTTTGGCATTTTTAAAATGAAAATCACACCACATTTACACAATTGTTGGCACATTTTCGATGAATATTTTGGCCACATTTTCCTGAAATTTTGGCCGAAAATATCCGTCAAATAAAACAAAACAAAAAAATTTAAGATTTTGACAAAAACGTCTGACTAATTTCTGATGTTCACCATATTATTTAAGAAATAGTTTTTTGATGAAAATATTTAAGAAATTTAACAAAATTTTTTGCCCAATTTTTTTCCGAATATGTTCGCCAAATTCTTAATAAAATTCCCGTAACATCTTTGACAAAATGTCAGCCAAATAATTGCTGAAAATCTGGAAAAAAAATTTAATTGGAAAATCACATTTCTGACAAAATTGTACACATTTTTTGACAAAAATGTTGGCCACATTTTCGCAAAAAATTTTCCTGAAATCTTTGGCGAAAATATCCGTCCAATTTTTTGACAAATGTTTGCCAAATCTTTGACAAAAATGTCCGGCTCATTTTTTGATGTAAGTATTCACCAATTTTTTGATGAAAAGTTTCAAAAAATAATTTGCCGAAAATGTTTGCAAAACTTCTTACAAAATTGTATGCCAATTGTTTTTTGTTGAAAATGTCGAAGTTTTTAAAAAAAAGCATTTTGCTGAGAAATATTTTTTTAAATGAAATATGACAACACGTTTTTTACAAAATTGTTGGCACATTTTTTGATTAACATTTTGGCCACATTTGTGCAGAATATTTTCCATAAAATTTGGACAAAAACATATGTAAATGTATTTATTTTTTTATCCTATTTTTTTTTATATTTCTGCTGAAAGTGTTCACCATATTATTTAAGAAATTGTTCACAATTTTTTTGGGATGAAAATATTTAAAAAATTTAACAAAATTGTTTGCCCAATTTCTTTTCAAAGATATCCGCCAAATTTTAAATAAAATTTCCGTAAAATCTTTGACAAAATGTCAGCCAAATTATTGCTGAAAAACTTGGACAATTTTATTTTTTTTAAATCACATTTCTGATAAAATTGTTAGCACATTTTTTGACGAAAATGGTGGCCACATTTTCGTAAAAAAATGTCCTGAAATCTTGGACGAAAATATGGAATACATTTTCTTTGCGCGGAACAACCAACAAGATGGCGCAACCACACTTGATAGTTATACCCGCGACATCATTTTATCTGGCCCGCAAACACCTGGAAATTATATGTGTCAATAAAGTACTTCATATTTTTTCATGTACTAGTGTTGTCCCGATACCAATACTTTGTTACTGGTACGAAAATGTATTTCGATACTATTCAGAGGACCACAAAAAATGTCATTATTGGCTTTATTTTAACAAAAAATCTTAGGGTACATTAAACATATGTTTATTATTGCAATTTAGTCCTTAAATAAAATAGTGAACCTTCTAGACTTGTCTTTTAGTAGTAAATAAACAAACAGAGGCTCCTAATTAGTCTGCTGACATATGCAGCAGTAACATATTGTGTCATTAGCTACCTATTATTTTGTCTACATTGTAAAGGACAAGTGGTAGAAAATGAATTATTAATCTACTTGTTCATTTACTGTTAATATCTGCCTACTTTCTATTTTAACATGTTCTATCTACACTTATGTTAAAATGTAATAATCACCTATTTGATACTTTACATTAGTTTTGGATGATACCACAAATTTGGGTATCAATCCGATATCAAGTAGTTACAGGATCATACAATGGTCATAATTGAAGTCCTCATGTGTCCAGGGACATATTTCCTCAGTTTATAAACATAATATGATTTGTTTTTAAAAGAAAGAAGATTTTGTGATGCCAAAAAATAGCGATGTAATCATAGTAGTATCGACTAGATACGCTCCTGTACTTGGTATCATTACAGTGGATGTTGGGTGGAGATCCACCCATGGCGTTTGTTTACATTTTGACGCTGGGTGTGTAGTGAAGCAAGAAACTTACTTTGTCGCCATGGAGGCAAGGATTAGTGATTTAGAAGTAGCTAAAACACTGTGGATGGATGTTAACCGCTAGCTAGCTAGCCATGTCTTAAAGCACCTCTTCCTGAGGGCGTTTTAAGTGTTATAACTTCACCTTTATCTTTAGTTTTCAAGCCAAAATGCGTCTGTTCTCCCTTTTCTCTCTACACACTGTGTCTGCTTGTAAGTACTCTGTGTGTGTATGCTGCCGAACGTTGCTCGTCTGCTTTTAAAAACCAGCAATGTCATGACGTGACGACGGGGGGCGTGGGGGTCTGGGGGACCGGTACTTTTTAGAGGCGGTATAGTACCGAATATGATGCATTAGTATCGCGTTACTATACTAGTACCGGTAAACTGTACAACCCTAATATGTACTGCTTGAAATTGCATACTTTTTCAATTTTAATAGTATTCAATATTGCAACAAATATTACACTATGTTATCATATTTTCCAAACATGTTTTTGTCTAAATAAAACTAAATAAAAATACTTAACTTTACAGCAAATTACCCATCAAATTAATAAAAATGACAATACATTTTACGTTCTTTACAGCATATTACTGTAGATTGAAAAAAAAACTACTACTGTTCTGTTGACTGAGCTGCCAGTTTTCTACTGTAAAAATCTACGGTTGTTGTTTTTAATGGTGTATTACTGTAAATGGAAAGGTGGTACGTTTGTGTTTATTGATATTATTTTATTGCCAAGTCCTACAAGGAATTACAGTACATTATAGAGTATTTTACTCTATTTACTAAACAGCAAAAAATACAGGCAAAACTATTGTTTTTATTTTATGCTGTACATTATAGCTGAGATAGGCTCCAGCGACCCCCCGCGACCCCAAAAGGGTCGAGCGGCAGAAAATGGATGGATGGGATGGATGTACATTATACTTAAAATATTTTTTTCAGTGTTGGCGCTAGGACTCTTCAAAATGGGGTCCCACAGTAAATATTTGGGGTCCCACTTTATTGTAAGATTTTTGAAAACAAATGATATATGTATGCATTATCCTGTTATATCTCACATTTTATATTGTGTTTTGGAAAAAGGTTGTCATAAATGTTACCTAATTCATTAAAAAAAATAATACAAAAGAAAACACATTTCATGCATATGTAAATGTATTCAGTTATAAACACTCATTCACTTTCTTATTTCCTTCATGGATAGAAAAGCCGGTAGTTTTTTTTCTATACTTTTATTTAATAAGTTGTAGGTGTATTTATTTTGGTATAAAAGTGTTAAAAGTGTTTTGCTTCAGTCATGAAATGATAATAATGGTGTGCCAGGGCATACATACATTATGTATTTAACACTTAAATTTCTAGAGTCTACATCAACTTCAGATCTATTGTCAATTCTAAGTTGTTGGGTTTTTTTTGTTTGTTTTCTGCCTTTTTTGTCAAAGAAAACTATGTTCTTTTTTTATGGCAAACACACAAAATATGCAAACTCTTCCACCAAAAATATTTATCAAAGAGGAATATTGGATGTGAAGTAACCAGAGCCTTGGATAGGTCAATAATTCCTGAAAAAAAACATTGATTTTGATTCAATATTATGTTTTGAGCAATGACAGTTTTAAAGAAAAAAAACAGCTTTGTTTTATTAGTCAACACTGCAACTATTTCTAAATTACATTTCACCTATAAGCTTTTTTATTCCACTTTTATTATATTTTTGTTTATTTTAATAGTATTTTTAGAATGTGCCGGGGGGGCCGCAAAAAATGTGGCCCGGAGGCCACATTTTTAACACCCCTGCTAGAGATAATAAACAATTTGCGCCCCGGAGACGCGCATACTTCCGGAAATGCGCGTCCTTTTTTAATTCAATGCGTAAAAAGACACAAAAAGTGCGTCAACGCCAACAGTGTTTATTGATATTTTATCGCCCAGTCCTACAAGGAATTACAGTACATTATAGAGTATTTTACTGTATTTACTAAACAGCAAAAAAATACAGGCAAAACTATTTTTATTTGATGCTGTATATTATACTTCAAAATATTTTCTTTAAATAAAATTCCTAACCCCTATTAAACGCCTGGTACTCTCTGCAGTTGAGTAAATGAACACCAAATTAATTCGGGAGTTGTAGGTCGTAAAATGACAAAGACAATGTGTCCATTTTTAATCAGGCACTACTCGTGACGTCACTAATGCTCGGATGCTAGGTGTCAGGTGGCTAACGAGGCTCCAGACACCATAAGGTGGATTATCCAGCCGTGTAGCATCAAAACATTTATTTATACTGCCGTTGAAATGATTAATGATGGAGTAGATTTAAAGAGTATTAAAAAAATAACGGGTCTTTATCTTTTTTTTTCCCCAAGGTCCTCCTCGTCAACTGCTATGGGCGTCGCGTGAGCTCAAAACACACAAAACAAACGAAGACACGGAAAAAAAAATGCTTTTAAAAAAAGTCACCATTCGTGTGTCCACAAGACGAGCGGCACCTGCTCCTCGCAGCGGCCCAGCAGGCCGAGCAGGAGGAGGAGGAGGACGGCCGTTAAGATGCGCTGAAGCCGCAGCGTCCCTGTCGTCGCCATCTTCGGGATCCCAGCTGGTGACGTCACGCACGGCGGATAGCTATGACGTCACGACGCAGTGCCGCTAACCTGTATACAAAAATCATTTTAAAAAAGCCCCTTAAAACACACAACGTATGGCAACATATTGTATACCGATAGTAATGATTATGCAAAGCCCCCTGTAAAAAAAAAAACACTATGATACATAAGTAATCCAATTACTGATAAAGGTAAATTTTCCCAGCATCCATGAACGCATCCTTACTTTGTTACTTTACCTCACGTCACTTCCTGTAAGGATCGGGCAGATACAGCACATTTTTGTATTGACCGACGGGAGCAGTACTGTATCGTCAACATCGATATTAATACCGATACTTCTAATTTGAAACATTTGGTGATCATGATAAAACAAGACATGATTTACAGGGGGAAAAAACATCAAACCGTTTTTTTCTATCAACAACAGTTGTATAAAGTATGTATTTAGTACAACATTAGACAATATAAACAAAGAAATGCAAGTAGAGATGTTCGACAATATCGGCCTGCTTTAAAATGTAATATCGGAAATTATCGGTATCGGTTTTTTTGTTTTTTGTTTTTTTTATTAAATCAACATAAATAACACAAGCTACACTACCCAAAAAAAACTCCCTCCCCCATTTACACTCATTCACACAAAAGGGTTGTTTCTTTCTGTTATTAATATTCTGCTTCCTACATTATATATCAATATATATCAATACAGTCTGCAAGGGATACAGTCCGTAAGCACACATGATTGTGCGTGCTGCTGGTCCACTAATAGTACTAACTTTTAACAGTTAATTTTACTCATTTTCATTAATTACTAGTTTCTATGTAACTGTTTTTATATTGTTTTACTTTCTTTTGTATTCAAGAAAATGTTTTTAATTTATTTATCTTATTTTAATTTTTTTTTAATTTTTTTTTTTAAACTTAGACAAACTTTAATGATCCACAAGGGAAATTGTTCAACACAGTAGCTCAGTTACAAGACAATGCAGGTATAAATAGACTAATATAGCTATAAAAAAAAATCTAACATATATACAAATATATACATAATATGTATACAGAAAACATTTATATACAGATATATTATATTATGTCTATAACATTTATACAATATAAACCAATGACCATGTAAAATATTACAGTATATATGACATTTTTATTTTATAAATTTTTTAAAAAATGACCTTATCTTCACCATACCTGGTTGTCCAAATTAGGCATAATAAGGTGTTAATTCCACGACTGTATATATCGGTATTGGTTGATATCGGCATCTGTAATTAAAGAGTTGAACAACATCGGATATCGGCAAAAAGCCATTATCGGACATCCCTAAATGCAAGTATTCACTTTTACAAGATAGGTGCCCAAAAGTTTGAAAAGTCAAACAATGTATGATTTATGTATGTAAATTATAACAAAATATAAATGTATTTACATAAACGGTATAGGGGCGGTATAGCTCGGTTGGTAGCAAATCGAGGGTTCCAGGTTCGATCCCCGCTTCCGCCATCCTAGTCACTGCCGTTGTGTCCTTGGGCAAGACACTTCACCCACCTGCTCCCAGTGCCACCCACACTGGTTTAAATGTAACTTAGATGATGGGTTTCACTATGTAAAAGCGCTTTGAGTCACTAGAGAAAAGCGCTATATAAATATAATTCACTTCACTAAACGCAAAAAGGGGTTACTGGGGTTCAATTCCCACCTTCTACCTTCCTAGTCACGTCCGTTGTGTCCTTGGGCAAGACACTTCACCCTTTGCCTCTGATGGCTGCTGGTTAGCGCCTTGCATGGCAGCTCCCGCCATCAGTGTGTGAATGTGTGTGTGAATGGGTAAATGTGGAAATAGTGTCAAAGCGCTTTGAGTACCTTGAAGGTAGAAAAGCGCTATACAAGTATAACCCATTTATCATTTAAATAGCATTGATCTCATTACAATAACGCCCATATTTGGATTGACCCGCCCACCCCTAACTTCCTGTTTGTATTATTTTTAACAAGGAATATTGTACAGTACAGCTGTAAATTAGTTTTTGTACCCTCAGCCCACATTCCTTTAATGAATATTTTATGAAAATTTAAGGAAATTCCTACAAAAAATAGTCACCACATTTTTGCAGAAAATGTTCATAAAAATCTTTTGACGAAAATATCTGTCAATTTTTTGGGACAATTAATTTTCCCTAAATTGTTCACGAAAGCGTGCGACATTTTTGCAATTATTTTCATGAATTTTTTAACAAAAATATCAATTTTTTTGACAAAAATATCAATTTTTTTGACAAAAATATACATTTTTTTGACAAAAATATACATTTTCTTGACAAATAATGTTCGCCACATTTTTGAATTTATTATTGAATCTTTTTGACAAAAATGTTTGCCAATTTCTTTACCACATTGTCTGCTGTAGCAGTTGCTTAAAGGACATAATGCACCACACCATTGTTCTGTTGTGCACATAACAATGTTGTTCTTGTTTAGCATTCATATATGCAGTTAAGTGATTTGGTGCGGCCCCTTTAAGTGACCGTCAGGAGATTTACCCAAAGGTGGGGGAGGAGGTTTGTTGTGACCGCCTTTTTGAGTCTCTTTGATGGAATAAACCGCGCAAAAATTTTTGTGTGTCAAAGATACTTTAAGTTGTCTTGCAACACTGCCAATTTTTTGTTGGCCACGTTCTTGCACAAAATGTTTCTGAAATTTTGGACAAATATATGTCCATAAAATGTCCAAATAATTTCTGACGGAATTGTTCGCCATATTTTGTACAAAATCGTCTGCCAAATTTTTTTGCTGAAAATGTTTACAAAATTTTGCAAACATTTTGACAAAATGTTAGCCCAATTTTTGATGAATAACTATGACATTTTAATGAAAAATGACACCACATTTCTGACAAGAATGTCGCCACATTTTTTGACGAAAATGTTATGCCATATTTCTGCAGATAATTGTCCTGAAATTTGGGACAAAAATGCTAGTAACATTTTTGACAAACTATGTTCGCCAAATATTTGAATAAATTGTTTGCAAATTTTGACAAAAATGTTAGCCAAATGATTTACCACATTTTCTGCTAAAAAAAATTTCAGGATTTTTTTTATTGAAAGATCAAACCACATTTGTAACAAAAATGTTGGCCACTTTTGGCAAAAAATTGTTCTGACATTTTGGACAAAAATATTCATAACATTTTTGGACAAACAATGTTTTGCAGAATTTTGGACAAAAATGTCCCACTAAGTGTTCGCCAAATTTTTGAAGAAATTGTTCAGATTTTTTGATGAAAATATTTGCCAACATTTTGACAAATGTCTGTACAATCTTTGACAAAATGTTAGTCCAACTTTTACTGAAGAACTTTGACATTATAATGAAAAATTACACCACATTTCTGACAACATTTTTTCACACATTTTTTGACCAGAAAATGTTCCTGAACATTAACAACAAATTACCTGTCCAATTCTATGACAGAGTTTGCCAAATGTTTGACTAATTTATGACAAAATTGTTCACCAAATATTTGACAAAATAATTCACAGAATTATTTGGACGAAATTGTTTGGCAATTTCTTTACGAAATTGTCTACCAAACTTTTTGCCCAAAAACATTATAAATGAAAAAACAAAACCACACCACATTTCTAAACAAAATAATTGGCACAAGAAAAGAAAGAAGAAAATTGAATTTTGGACAAAATATCTGTGAAATATTTTGACAAATACGTTTGCCAAATTTTCTGACAAAAATTTCCACATAATTTCTTCACAGAACATTTTGCCAAATTTCTTGCAGAAATTGTCTTCTAAAGTTTTTGTTGAAAATGTTTGGTATGTTTAAAATGAAAATCACACCACAATTGCACGATTGTTGGCACATTTTAGATGAACATTTTGGCCACATTTTCCTGAAATTTTGGCTGAAAATATCTGTCAAATAAAACAAAACAAAAAAATAAAAAAATTCACAAAAACGTCTGACTAATGTCTGACGTTCACCATATTATTTAAGAAATTGTTCACAATTTTTCTTGATGAAAATATTTAACAACTTTAACAAAATTGTTTGCCCAATTTTTTTCAGAATATGTTCGCCAAATTCTTAATAAAATTTCCGTAAAATCTTTGACAAAATGTCAGCCAAATAATTGATGAAAACCTGGACATTTTTTTTAATGAAAACATTTTTTTTTTCAATAAAATTTTTTTTTTTTTTAAATCAAATTTCTGACAAAATTGTACACATTTTTTAAAGAAAATGTTGGCCACATTTGTGCACAAAATGTTCTTGAAATCTTTGACGAAAATATCCGTCCAATTTTTTGACAAATGTTTGCAAAATCTTTGACAAAAATGTCCGACTCATTTTTGACAAAAGTATTCACCAATTTTTTTAATGAAATGTTTCAAAAAATCATTTGCCGAAAATGTTTGCAAAACTTCTTACAAAATTGTTTGCCAATTTTTTTGGGTTGAAAATGTCGAATTAAAAAAAAAAGCATTTTGCTGAAAAAAAAATGTTGAAATTAAAAATGACAACACATTTTTGGCAAAATTGTTGGCACATTTTTGTGCAGAATATTTTCCTAAAATGTGGACAAAAATATCTGATTTTTTTTTTTCTATCCTAATTTTTGACCTATTTCTGCTGAAAGTGTTTACCATATTATTTAAGAAATTGTTAACAATTTTTTGGGATGAAAATATTAAACAAATTTAACAAAATTGTTTGCCCAATTTCTTTCCAAAAATATCCTTCAAATTTTAAATACAATTTCCGTAAAATCTTTGACAAAATGTCAGCCAAATTATTGCTGGAAAAACTTGGACAATTTAAATGAAAAAAAAATCTAATTTCTGATAAAATTGTTGGCACATTTTTTGACGAAAATGGTGGCCACATTTTCGCAGAAATTTTTCTTGAAATCTTGGATGAAAATATCCGTGCAATTTTTTGACAAATGTTTGCCGAATCTTCGACAAAAATGTCCGACTCATTTTTGACGAAAGTATTCAAATATTTTTTGTCGAAAATAGTTGCAAAACTTCTTACGAAATTATCTGCCAAATTTTTTTTAACTGAAAATTTCGAATAAAAAAAAAAAAAGTGAGACTAAGTTTTGCTGAAAAACTTTTTTTTAAATGAAAAATTACAATACGGTTGACAAAATAGTTTTTAGGCAACATTTTTCACATTAATTTTAGGTGAACATTTTTGACCCGTCTTTTTTTATACCTCAAAATGTTTTATACAAAAATGTCCAAATAATTTCTGACGAAATTGTTCGCCATATTTTTGACAAAATTGTCTGCCAGATTTTTTTGCAGAAAATTTTTACAAAATGTTAGCCCAATCTTTGCTAAAGAACTTTCACTTTTTAATGAAAAATTACACCACATTTCTGACAAAAATGTTAGCCACATTTTTGCAGAACATTTTCGGCACAAATATCTGTCAAATTTTTTGACAAATGTTTGCCAAATCTTTGACAAAAATGTCCGACTCATTTTCAATGAAAGTACGCACCAATTTTTGGATTACATTTTTCACAAAATCTTTTACCGAAAATGTTTGCAAAACTTTTTACTAAATTTTTTTTGCTGAAAATTTCGAATTTTTGAAAAAATGTGAGCCTGAGTTTTGCTGAAAAACTATTTTTGTCATGAAAAATTACAACACAAAATTGTTTTTAGGCAACATCATTGACATAAATTTTAGGCAAGAATTTTGGACTTGTCTTTTTTTATAGCTACAGTTATTGTGTGACCAAACATTGAGCAGTTTAAATTTGAGTGCCGAAAAAAACAAAAAAACAGTCCTTGTACTTTTTTTTTATTTTATTGAGGACTGCAAAGTAGGCCACGAGGGGGCCAAAAAAAGTTGCAAGTGCCAAATCAGGGCACAATTTTGGCAAATGTTTTTGTTCAAAACTGAATGGTACAGAAGTTGGGGCGTGGGATGGGTGTGATGTTTTTATAAATCAATAACTGTATTTTAGAATACACTGAAAGGACAATTAAAACAAAATGGCCCCTGTGCCGCACTTTGGACACACTCGGAGTAGTGCATGAGTCCACCAGGACAAGACACGGTACTGGCTCACAAGCAGCATGGCTCCTAGAGCAGAGTTCAGTTCTTTCAGGTCCTTCTGGAATAAAAAAAGTTGTCATTTCCAACTTTAAAAGAGTTTCCTCGGTTCAGGACTCGAGCTGGTTCTGGTAGTGGAGCGACTCGGCTCGGACTTTAAGGCTCTGGAATTCCACCTGGATGAAGTCAGTCAAGGTCTTCCTTGTTTCCACCTGAAAGGACAACTTTATTTGGGGACATGAAGACATGGTCTTAGTTTTTGTGACACCGCTAACTTCTTTTTACGCTTGTATTTGTTGAGTTCACATGTGACTTAAACATTGCCTTTATACCCACTACGTTTGACCCTGGAACGGATATTTTCTATGGACATTTTATTTATTTATTTATTTTTTTTATCCCTTTTTACACGTGTATGACAGTTAAGAATATAAAATGTTACTTTTAAACTGTGCCTGTACACTTAGTCAATATTTATGATGGCCACAGTTTGACCCTGGAACAGATTATTTCTACTTTTATTATTTACAATGGACATTTTTTAAATTTTTTACAATTGAAATACATTTTTACACGTGTATGATTCACTGTACAAACACACACATACATATACTGTACATATACATTCGCTGTACACACATATACACATACTGTACATATACATTCACTGTACAAACACACATATACACATACTGTACATATACATTCGCTGTACACACATATACACATACTGTACATATACATTCACTGTACAAACACACATATACACATACTGTACATATACATTCGCTGTACACACATATACACATACTGTACATATACATTCACTGTACAAGCACACATATACACATACTGTACATGTACAAGTACATATGCACACATACACTCATGCACATAATCACGTTTCATCAAACATATATTAACGTTGTTGCCCTAGGGTAAACTGGGTATAACACATGGCACACTGACAAAGCTTAACCTATTGTTACTATAACAATCTACAAGGTTAATGTAGGTTGCTTCTCTTTCTTCCCCTCCATTTTTCTGCATTCTTTCGTATCTCAAGTTATCATTACGTATATGTATTGTTGCATTTGAACAATTGTATTGTTGATAATAAAGGTAAAGTACTGGTATTGTTTATTATCAATAGCACTATTTCTATTGGTATTCATATTGCTCCATTTTTAGTGTAATAATGCTCATTGTCATTTCTGTATTTTTTTTTAAATTTTCGCTAACTGCTTATTTGCTATTACTTTTACCATCATAATTGTACATGTCGTATTTGCTGATGTTGCTCTGTTGTTGTTGTTGTTGTTGTTGTTGTGTTTGCTGTTGTTGTTTTTGTCTCTCTGTCTAATCCCCCTCTTGTCCCCACAATTCCCCCCTCTGTCTTCCTTTTTCTCTCTTTCTATCCCCTCCTGCTCCGGCCCGGCTGCACCAAATGATAATATAAATACATTTAATAAAGTCAAAATACAAGTAAGGCAACAAGAGAAGTATCCTACACTTCTCTTTTGTAAACTAAATCTGAACAGCCGATATGGGCATCTACATCTGCTATATGATTTGCCCGAGAAGCTGGGCAGGACATTATAAAAAAAAAAAAAAAAAAAGAATGTAAAATGTGACTTAAAACTTTGCCTGCACACTTAGTAGGCATTTATGATGGCTGCAGTTTGACCCTGGAACAGACTATTTCTACTTATATTATTTTCAATGGACATTTTTTACATTTTAAATACATTTTTACACGTGTATGACAGATAAGAATGTAAAATGTGACTTAAAACTGTGCCTGAACACTTAGTCAATATTTATGATGGCCACAGTTTGACCCTGGAACAGACTATTTCTACTTACATTATTTTCCATGGACATTTTTTGCATTTAAAATCCCTTTTTACACATGTATGACAGTTAAGAATTTAAAATATTACTTAGAACTGTGCCTTCACACTTAGTCAATATTTATAATGGCCACAGTTTGACCCTGGAACAGACTATTTCTACTTTTATTATTTACAATGGACATTTTTTTTACATTTAAAATACATTTTTACACATGTATGACCGTTAAGAATGTAAAATGTGACTTAAAATTTTGCCTGCACACTTAGTAGGCATTTATGATGGCTGCAGGTTGACCCTGGAACAGACTATTTCTACTTATATTATTTTCAATGGAACATTTTTTACATTTTAAATACATTTTTACACGTGTATGACAGTTAAGAATGTAAAATATTACTTAGAACTGTGCCTTCACACCTAGTCAATATATTATAATGGCCACAGTTAGACCCTGGAACAGACTATTTCTACATATATTATTTTCTGTGGACATATTTTACATTTAAAATCCTTTTTTACACATGTATGACAGTTAACAATGTAAAATGTGACTTAAAACTGTGCCTAAACACTAAGTCAATATTTATGATGGCCACAGTTTGACCCTGGAACAGACTATTTCTACTTACATTATTTTCTATGGACATTTTTTACATTTAAAATCCCTTTTTACACGCGTATGACAGTTAAGAATGTAAAATATTACTTAGAACTGTGCCTGCACACTTAGTCAATATTTATGATGGCCACAGTTTGACCCTGGAACAGACTATTTCTACTTTTATTATTTACAATGGACATTTTTTACATTTAAAATACATTTTTACACGTGTATCACAGTTAAGAATGTAAAATATTACTTAGAACTGTGCCTTCACACCTAGTCAATATATTATAATGGCCACAGTTAGACCCTGGAACAGACTATTTCTACATACATTATTTTCTATGGACATTTTTTACATTTAAAATACTTTTTTTACACATGTATGACAGTTAAGAATGTAAAATATTACTTAAAACTTGGCCTGCACACTTAGTAGGCATTTATGATGGCTGCAGTTTGACCCTGGAACAGACTATTCTACTTATATTATTTTCTATGGACATTTTTTACATTTAAAATCCCTTTTTACATGTGCATGACAGTTAAGAATGTAAAATATTACTTAGAACTGTGCCTGCACACTTAGTCAATATTTATGATGGCCACAGTTTGACCCTGGAACAGACTATTTCTACTTTTATTATTTACAATGGACATTTTTTACATTTAAAATACATTTTTACACATGTATGACAGTTAAGAATGTAAAATGTGACTTAAAACTTTGCCTGCACACTTAGTAGGCATTTATGATGGCTGCAGTTTGACCCTGGAACAGACTATTTCTATTTACATTATTTTCAATGGACATTTTTTACATTTTAAATACATTTTTACACGTGTATCACAGTTAAGAATGTAAAATATTACTTAGAACTGTGCCTTCACACCTAGTCAATATATTATAATGGCCACAGTTAGACCCCGGAACAGACTATTTCTACATATATTATTTTCTGTGGACATATTTTACATTTAAAATCCTTTTTTACACATGTATGACAGTTAAGAATGTAAAATATTACTTAAAACTTGGCCTGCACACTTAGTAGGCATTTATGATGGCTGCAGTTTGACCCTGGAACAGACTATTCTACTTATATTATTTTCTATGGACATTTTTTACATTTAAAATCCCTTTTTACACATGTATGACAGTTAAGAATTTAAAATATTACTTAGAACTGTGCCTTCACACTTAGTCAATATTTATAATGGCCACAGTTTGACCCTGGAACAGACTATTTCTACTTTTATTATTTACAATGGACATTTTTTTTACATTTAAAATACATTTTTACACATGTATGACAGTTAAGAATGTAAAATGTGACTTAAAACTTTGCCTGCACACTTAGTAGGCATTTATGATGGCTGCAGGTTGACCCTGGAACAGACTATTTCTACTTATATTATTTTCAATGGACATTTTTTACATTTTAAATACATTTTTACACGTGTATGACAGTTAAGAATGTAAAATATTACTTAGAACTGTGCCTTCACACCTAGTCAATATATTATAATGGCCACAGTTAGACCCTGGAACAGACTATTTCTACATATATTATTTTCTGTGGACATATTTTACATTCAAAATCCTTTTTTACACATGTATGACAGTTAACAATGTAAAATGTGACTTAAAACTGTGCCTAAACACTAAGTCAATATTTATGATGGCCACAGTTTGACCCTGGAACAGACTATTTCTACTTACATTATTTTCTATGGACATTTTTTACATTTAAAATCCCTTTTTACACGCGTATGACAGTTAAGAATGTAAAATATTACTTAGAACTGTGCCTGCACACTAAGTCAATATTTATGATGGCCACAGTTTGACCCTGGAACAGACTATTTCTACTTACATTATTTTCTATGGACATTTTTTACATTTAAAATCCTTTTTTTACACATGTATGACAGTTAAGAATGTAAAATATTACTTAAAACTTGGCCTGCACACTTAGTAGGCATTTATGATGGCTGCAGTTTGACCCTGGAACAGACTATTCTATTTATATTATTTTCAATGGACATTTTTTACATTTTAAATACATTTTTACACGTGCATGACAGTTAAGAATGTAAAATATTACTTAGAACTGTGCCTGCACACTTAGTCAATATTTATAATGGCCACAGTTTGACCCTGGAACAGACTATTTCTACTTTTATTATTTACAATGGACATTTTTTACATTTAAAATACATTTTTACACATGTATGACAGTTAAGAATGTAAAATGTGACTTAAAACTTTGCCTGCACACTTAGTAGGCCTTTATGATGGCTGCAGTTTGACCCTGGAACAGACTATTTCTACTTATATTATTATCTATGGACATTTTTTACATTTTAAACACATTTTTACACGTGTATGACAGTTAAGAATGTAAAATTTTACTTAGAACTATGCCTTCACACTTAGTCAATATATTATAATGGCCACAGTTTGACCCTGGAAGAGACTATTTCTACTTTTATTATTTACAATGGACATTTTTTACATTTAAAATACATTTTTACACATGTATGACAGTTAAGAATGTAAAATGTGACTTAAAACTTTGCCTGCACACTTAGTAGGCATTTATGATGGCTGCAGTTTGACCCTGGAACAGACTATTCTATTTATATTATTTTCTATGGACATTTTTTACATTTAAAATCCCTTTTTACACGTGTATGACAGTTAAGAATGTAAAATATGACTTAGAACTGTGCCTGCACACTTAGTCAATATATTATAATGGCCACAGTTTGACCCTGGAACAGACTATTTCTACTTTTATTATTTACAATGGACATTTTTTACATTTAAAATACATTTTTACATATGTATGACAGTTAAGAATGTAAAATGTGACTTAAAACTTTGCCTGCACACTTAGTAGGCATTTATGATGGCTGCAGTTTGACCCTGGAACAGACTATTCTACTTATATTATTTTCTATGGACATTTTTTACATTTAAAATCCCTTTTACACGTGTATGACAGTTAAAAATGTAAAATATTACTTAGAACTGTGCCTGCACACTTAGTCAATATTTATAATGGCCACAGTTTGACCCTGGAACAGACTATTTCTACTTTTATTATTTTCTATGAACATATTTTATATTTAAAATCCTTTTTTACACATGTATGACAGTTAAGAATGTAAAATATTACTCAGAACTTGGCCTGCAGACTTAGTAGGCATTTAAGATGGCTGCAGTTTGACGCTGGAACAGACTATTTCTACTTTACATTTTTTTTAATTGAAAACCCTTTTTTACACTTGTATGACAGTTAAGAATGTAAAAAACCTGTGTCGTCACCTGGCTTTTCTTCTCAGCTCGGAGGTTTTCTGCCAGGTCTTTCACGCTGAAAGGTTTCCCCACCAGGACGGTGATTCTCTGGGGAGCAAATCATGACACAAGGCGGACAGAAAGCACAGAAATGTTCCTCGTTACCTTGCCGATTTGAGGAATGTAGGGAGCCATGTTGGGAAGGACGTCGCTCAAACCTGACACAAAAGATGGAGGTCATTTCCACCATTTAAAGACGCCTTTTCTTAACCCAGCTACTGACCCACATGCCACATTGGCAGGATGACAGGATGCAGCCTGCACTCCGCTATGAGGCGTCCAACACCTGCAACACCAGCCAGGTCAGCAAGTGGTATTGACAATCATGTGCTGCACACTCACCCCATTTTAACCTGAGGAAGTCTTCAGTCGCGTTGATTTTACCTGGTAAATTCAAAAACAATGCTTTTTTTTTTTTTGCAACTTCCCATTCAACAGCAGAAGTACACGCCTACCTTCTGGGAAAATGTGCACCCACTCCCCTCTGTTCAGTTTCTCCAGGACAAAATCCATGCCCTTCTGGTAAACGCCGTCCCCTGAAGAAAGAACAATAAAAGAACGAGGAAATTCCCGCAGAAACTTTGATGGGCTTGCGATCTGTGCCCTGAACTTCTGGCCTGTACTTCTAAATTGGCGCCAAGTATCCAAAACCATGATTTTTAGGTATAAACATACGAATTTAGCTAAAAAGAAGGGATAAAATGTTAGCATGCTAACATAGGGGTGTTAGCATTCTTCTAAGTTGGCAACAAGTATCAAAATGTATGATTTTTAGGTATAAACATACACAATTAGCTAAAAAGCTAGGATAAAACAATTGCATGCTAATATAAGATACATTAGCATAATTCTAAAATAGCGTCAAGTATTCAAAACCATTATGTTTAGGTTTAAACATGCAAAATTAGCTAAAAAGCTAAGATAAAACTTTAGCATGCTAATATAAGAGACATTAGCATACTTCTAAGATGGCACCAAGTATCCAAAACTATGATTTTTTTGTTTTAAACATACGAAATTAGCTAAAAGGCCACAATAAAAGGTTAGAATGCTAATATAAGAGACGTTAACATACTTTTAAGATGGCACCAAGTATCAAAATCTATGCTTTTCAGGTATAAACATACACAATTAGCTAAAAAGCTAGGATAAAATGTTAGCATGTTAATATAAGAGACGTTAGCATACTCTTAAGGTAGCGCAAAATATTCAAAACCGTTATTTTTAGGTTTAAACATGCAACATTAGCTAAAAAGCAAGGATAAAACGTTAGCATGCTAATATAAGAGACGTTAGCATACTTCTAAGATGGTGCCAAGTTTCAAAATATATTACTTTTAGGTATGAACATACACAATTAGCCAAAAAGCTAGGATAAAACGATAACATGCTAACATGAGAGACGTTAGCATACTTCTAAGTTGGCGCCAAGTATCAAAATCTATGATTTTTAGGTATGAACATACAAAATTAGCTACAAAGCAAGGATAAAATGGTAGCGTGCTAATAAAAGAGACGTTAGCATACTTCTAAGATGGTGCCAAGTTTCAAAATATATGACCTTTAGGTATGAACATACACAATTAGCCAAAAAGCTAGGATAAAACGATAGCATGCTAACATGAGAGACGTTAGCATACTTCTAAGATCACGATTTTTAGGTTTAAACATGCAAAATTAGCTAAAAAGCTAGCAAAAGACATTAGCATGCAAGTCGACAACATCAACAAACCTTTGAGCATTCACGCACAGCATACAACGTTTGGTGGACGAAATGAAACAAAGGAGTGGCATAAAACACGTCTTTCTGTGGCAACATCGGAGAAACCAACTACGGTGAGTTCAAGGACCACTGAAATCTTCTCATCAGTGAAGCATGTTTAATATAAACAGTGGGATTTCTAACATTTAGAAAGGTTTGTGTCATGTTTGTCCTCCTTTTTTTTTTCTTCTTTTTTTTTTTTTAATGTCCTGCCCAGCTTCTCGGGCAAATCATATAGCAGATGTAGATGCCCATATCGGCTGTTCAGATTTACTTTACAAAAGAGAAGTGTAGGATACTTCTCTTGTTGCCTTACTTGTATTTTGACTTTATTCAATGTATTTATATTATCATTTGGTGCAGCCGGGCCGGAGCAGGAGGGGATAGAAAGAGAGAAAAAGGAAGACAGAGGGGGGAATTGTGGGGACAAGAGGGGGATTAGACAGAGAGACAAAAACAACAACAGCAAACACAACAACAACAACAACAACAACAACAACAGAGCAACATCAGCAAATACGACATGTACAAATATGATGGTAAAAATAATAGCAAATAAGCAGTTAGCGAAAATAAAATAAAAAAAATACAGAAATGACAATGAGCATTATTACACTAAAAATGGAGCAATATGAATACCAATAGAAATAGTGCTATTGATAATAAACAATACCAATACTTTACCTTTATTATCAACAATACAATTGTTCAAATGCAACAATACATATACGTAATGATAACTTGAGATACGAAATAATGCAGAAAAATGGAGGGGAAAAAAGAGAAGCAACCTACATTAACCTTGTAGATTGTTATAGTAACAATAGGTTAAGCTTTGTCAGTGTGCCATGTGTTATACCCAGTTTACCCTAGGGCAACAACGTTAATATATGTTTGATGAAACGTGATTATGTGCATGTTTGTCCTCCTACACAAATTATATTAAAACAAAAACTTTTTTTTTTTCCATTTTCACACATTTTTGAGAAAGGGTTGCCTTCTAGGCCCGATGGAGACTAAGACAAAATGGAGTGTGTGTCGCTGTTAGAATAATTATGTATATATTATCAGACAACTCTTACGCTTAAGGGCCGTTGCTATAGTTATTATCAATTGTGCTGAAGTTGCACTTTTCTATCTGTGCAAAGGGACAGCTGGCAATCCAAAAGATTGCGAGTCGTCTCGTATCAGTGTTGTGTCCAGACTCTGCTGACTGCCAAGGCCGAACATCGAGTACCGTGACGCAGACAAAGCAGAGACAGGGCGATATCACCAGTGTCAGCACATTTGCATTTCAGTAATAGTCATATATTGTGTCTAACTGGGGCTGCTGAGCTTACCCCCCTTTCCTCAGCGGCAGCCTCAGTGGTGTAACCAGGGACCTCCCAAATAAATACGTGGGCAGGATTTTAGAGCGTTGTTTGGATCTGTAACTAGAGTACAGCCCAAAAACGTCTCTCCTCATTGAGCAAAATTGAACTCTTGTCTCTGCATGATTCCTTGCTTCTTGTCTGTTTAATAAATGTCATCAGTGTTTGAACCTGACAGTCGCTTACCTCTGCAGACAGGAACGCACTTCCCTCTGCTGAAGAAGCGAGAGTGCAATTCTCTCGTGAAGCAGATGTCCGACGCTGCGGGGGTCCTGCCGGAAAATAGTCCGTCACGTTTCCATGCATTGAAAAACTTTTTTTATAAAAAAATATATATATTGCGTCCTTGGACTCGTACGCATGTCAACTCCTGAATTACCAACTTCCAATTGCTTTTAAGATGGTGCCGAGTGTCTGAATCCATGAGTTTTTATGTGTAACTGTACAAAAAGAGCTACAGAGCTATCCTAAAATTTTAGCATGCTTGCATTACATTGCTAAGATTTAGCAAGTGTGCTAACGACGGCATGCTAACATGCCTCACACTTCAAGTAACACGGCTGTAAGGTGTATGGCTGCTGGAATAGAGAAAAAAATGTTGTCAAATTAAATGAAAAAGTTAGCATGCTATTGTTGGCATGGTAACAGATAAGTGTTACCAATTCCCGTTTTTCCCGAAATTCCGTTACACCATTTCTCAATTCAACAGGTTGCTACTTCAACATTCCTCGACCAATTTGAAAAATTCCAACACATTCAAACCATTCAAGTTTTTTGTACCATTTTCAAAAACATTTCCCGAAATTCCCACATTTTGGGGAAATTTCCATTGAAATCAATGGGACATTCTTCAAACTTCCACAACTCCCACATTCTTTAACCGATTCAAAACATTCCACCCTCAACACATTCAACTCATCCTGGACATTCAAACTATAATTTTTCCGCGTTCAACACATTTCCAGGAATTCCTGTTTTTTTAACAACCCTATTTCCAACCTTTTTCGTTTGACTGCTCCTTTTCCTTTTGTCATCCCATTTCAACTGTTCCACCGTCAAAACATTTTCCTGGACATTTTTCCCATTTAAAATGAATTGGCCATTTTTCCAAGCTTCCACCTCTTCCAAAATTTTCAACCCATTCAAGCCATTCCACCTTCAACACATTCCACAATCCTGGAAATTCAAACTACCTTTTTTCGAAGTTCAAAAAAATTCCAGGATTTTCAAGAATTCCTGGTTTTCCAAAGCTTTATTTCCACCCTTTTTTCAGGCGACTGCTCCTTCCACAATTTTCAACGCATTTCAAACGTTGCACTGTCAAAACATTCCTCTTAATCAGGCCAAAACACAAAGTTGTTTTTTGAACTGGAAAAATTCCCTGTTTTCCAGAAATTCCAGGAATTCCGTTTTACCATTTTTCAATTCAACAGGTCACTACTTCAACATGTCTCGACCCGTTTGACAAATTCCAACAAATTCAAACCATTGAAGTATTTTTTTTACCATTTTCAAAAAAATTCACGCATTTCCCGAAATTCCCATTGAAATCAATGGGACATTCTTCAAACTTCAAAAACTCCCACATTTTTCATCTGATTCAAACCATTCCACCCTCAACACGTTCAACTCATCCTGGACATTCAAACTACAATTTTTCCACGTTCAACAAATTTCCAGGAATTCCTGTTTTTTTAACAACCCTATTTTCAACCTTTTTCGTTTGACTACTCCATTTCCCTTTTTTATCCTATTTCAACTGTTGCACCGTCAAAACATTTTTCTTAGTCAGGACAAAAAAACAAGTTGGTTTAGGAACTAAAAAAATTCCTGGTTTTCCCGAAATTCCAGGAATTCCGTTATACCATTTCTCAATTCAACAGGTTACTACTTCAACATTTCTCGCCCGATTTGAAAAATTCCACCACCAACCATTTCAACTCATTCACACCTTTCAAGTTTTTTTTTACCATTTTCAAAAAAAATTCCCGCATTTACCGAAATTCACAATTTGTTTTGAAATTCCCATTGAAATCAATAGGACATTCTTCAAACTTCGACAACTCGCACATTCTTTAACCGATTCAAAACATCCCACCCTCAAAACATTCAACCCATCCTGGACATTCAAACTACCATTTTTCCGCGTTCAACAAATTTCCAGGAATTCCTGTTTTTTTAACAACCCTATTTCCAACCTTTTTCGTTTGACTACTCCTTTTCCTTTTTTCATCTCATTTCAATTGTTCCACCGTCGAAACATTTTTTCTTACTCAGGACAAAAAAACAAGTTGGTTTAGGAACTACAAACATTCCCGATTTTCCCGAAATTCTAGGAATTCCACAATACAATTTCTCAATTAAAATACTGTTATTTCTTTAAATTTTTTTGACCGATTTAAACAATTCCAACACCAACCAATTCAGCTCATTCAGGACATACATACTCCTAATCATTTTTTTTTTTAAATCCGGCTTTTCCCAAAATTCACAAATTTCCAGGAAGTTCCCATTGAAATTAATGGGACATTTTTCCAGCTTGCCCAATTCCCACATTTTTCCACCTATTCAAACCATTCCAACATTAACACATTCCACTCATCCTGGAATTTCAAACTAACACTTTCCCAAGTTCCAAACCAAATTCTGGTTTTCGTGGAAATTCAAACTCTTCAAACCATTCCAATATTCAAACTGTTCTTACATTCGTACTACATTCTGTCAGCATTTCAGTTCAACTTCAGCATTGGAGCATTCACACGCAATTCCTTCAGAAATTGCCTCATCTAGTTCACCTTATTTTTTGTACTACAAATTGTGGCACCTCGGCTGTGAATAAGTGAACAGAAAATGTGAACATGTTCCAAATAAAACAACAGGATGGATAAAATGGCTGAGGTAAAGAAACAAGACTTACCATCGCATCTTGTTAAAAGTCCACAAGTGTCTCAGCTTCAGGACACCTAGCTCACACACATTAAGTGTCAACACTTTCCTTACGGGGCTTGGATGTCTTGTCTTACCCCAGATGTGAGGGTCGTCCATGCAAGACTGGTGATTGGACAGCGTGATCAGGGGCGTGTCCGCAGGCCGCCGGTCAATCAGCTCTAACAGAACCTCCCGGTTATGGACCGTCAAGGAGTTCATGTACTCTAGGGTGGGAGCGACAACCTTCCTGAATGACAGCTGAGTTTGTTTTTGTTTTTTTTCCAACAGAACGGAACTTACTGGTCCAAAAGTAGGAGTAGGAGCCCACCATGCCCATGACCAGCGAGCTGGAGACCCTCCAGGCCAACGAGGGGCATTGTGGGAACGGCCATCTGACCTCCAGGGGCATCACAGCTCTCGACAAGCGCTACAGCCACATACATTGACTCTGGTGAGACATAAGTATTACATAGTATACAACTGCGACTTATTAGTGATTCCCAGAGCCCAAAAAAAGTCTGCGGGCTATAGAGCGTTTTCTATTCGGGCTCCAGTACTCTGGAATGCCCTCCCGGTAACAGTTAGAGATGCTACCTCACTAGAAGCATTTAAGTCCCATCTTAAAACTCATTTGTATACTATAGCCTTTAAATAGACCCCCTTTTAGACAAGTTGATCTGCCGTTTATTTTCTGCTCTGCCCCCCTCTCCTACGTGGAGGGGTGGGGGGTGGGGGTGGGGTGGGGGGGTGGGGTGGGGGGCACAGGTTCGGTGGCCACGGATGAAGCGCTGGCTGTCCAAAGTCGGGACCCGGGGTGGACCGCTCGTCTGTGCATCGGTTGGGGACATCTCTATGCTGCTGACCCGTCTCCACTCAAGATGGTCTCCTGCTCGCCCCACTATGGACTGAACTCTCACTATTATGTTAGATCCACTATGGACTGGACTCTCACAATATTATGTCAGATCCACTATGGACTGGACTCTCACTATTATGTTAGATCCACTATGGACTGGACTCTCACTATTATGTTAGATCCACTATGGACTGGACTCTCACAATATTATGTTAGATCCACTATGGACTGGACTCTCACTATTATGTTAGATCCACTATGGACTGGACTCTCACAATATTATGTTATATCAACTATGGACTGGACTCTCACTATTATGTTAGATCCACTATGGACTGGACTCTCACAATATTATGTTATATCAACTATGGACTGGACTCTCACTATTATGTTAGATCCACTATGGACTGGACTCTCACTATTATGTTAGATCCACTATGGACTGGACTCTTACAATATTATGTTATATCAACTATGGACTGGACTCTCACTATTATGTTAGATGCACTATGGACTGGACTCTCACTATTATGTTAGATCCACTATGGACTGGACTCTCACAATATTATGTTAGATCCATTATGGACTGGACTCTCACTATTATGTTAGATCCACTATGGATTGGACTCTCACTATTATGTTAGATCCACTATGGACTGGACTCTCACAATATTATGTTAGATCCACTATGGACTGGACTCTCACTATTATGTTAGATCCACTATTGACTGGACTCTCACTATTATGTTGGATCCACTATCGACTGGACTCTCGCAATATTATGTTAGATCCACTATGGACTGGATTCTCACTATTATGTTAGATCCACTATGGACTGGACTTTCACTATTATGTTAGATCCACTATGGACTGGACTCTCACTATTATGTTAGATCCACTATCGACTGGACTCTCGCAATATTATGTTAGATCCACTATGGACTGGACTCTCACTATTATGTTAGATCCACTATGGACTGGACTCTCACTATTATGTTAGATCCACTATCGACTGGACTCTCGCAATATTATGTTAGATCCACTATGGACTGGACTCTCACTATTATGTTAGATCCACTATGGACTGGACTCTCACTATTATGTTAGATCCACTATGGACTGGACTCTCACTATTTTGTTAGATCCACTATCGACTGGACTCTCGCAATATTATGTTAGATCCACTATGGACTGGACTCTCACTATTATGTTAGATCCACTATGGACTGGACTCTTACAATATTATGTTAGATCCACTATGGACTGGACTCTTACACTATTATGTTAGATCCACTATCGACTGGACTCTTACAATATTATGTTAGATCCACTATGGACTGGGCTCTCACACTATTATGTTAGATCCACTATGGACTGGACTCTCACACTATTATGTTAGATCCACTATGGACTGGACTCTCACAATATTATGCTAGATCCACTCGACGTCCATTGCACCGGTTGCAATTGATTGATTGATTAACAAGTAAAACCTTGAATGGACTGTACTGCCAAAAATACTTGCTTTTTTTAGTATGGTCAGTACCGAACACTGTATAACAGTTTTTCCTCGGAGAGCAACGTCAATTCTCGAACGCCGCCTGTCTTGGAAAATAATCAACCTATCACAAATGCGGATTTGGCGCTTCTAAATCTCCCTCGCTCATCAAAAACTTGACAACAAACCTCATTCGTGGCTGGTCTGCCAGTGCATAAGGTGAAAAGATCCACTTTGTCGCTCTATTTAGCGAATAGAGATACAAACACTGGAGCCAGAGCATAAGGTGAAAAGATCCACTTTGTCGCTCTATTTAGCGAATAGAGATACAAACACTGGAAAAGAGGTGTATCTTGTGTTAAAATGTCTCCAGCTGTGGAACATACCCTTTCACTGAGCACGGAGGTAGCAGGCACGGCGAGGTAGTGCCTGGCTAACTTGGCAGTAAGAGGATATATGGGCTCATTGTTCTTCCACCATAGAAGTTGGTCAAAATCTAGTTTTTAATGCAATATGGTCTTAAATCTGCTGCTATAATAACACCAACAGCATTTGTTATTGCTTTAGCCCTGCCTGACTCGCTGAGGAGAAGCTGCTTGAATGCGGTGGGAGCTGTGTTTGTTCGTCTTTCTCTTCGTTGAAGCGATGTTATCTATTGTTGTATCGCACCGCAAAGCCGAAGTGTTCCCAAACGGGAGATCTTAACGAGGCAGGAGGGTCTTCCAGCTCTGGCTTTTTGCATGTTGTAGTAGCCCGGTCGTTGCTAGCATGCCGTGTGTTGTGCCTCACTGTGCATTGTTTACACAACGTGCGGTCCGCTACTTAATATGTCCGTGTGGAAACTCGTTCGGTACACCTCCGAACCGAACCGAACCGAACCCCCCCGTACCGAAACGGTTCAATACAAATACACGTACCGTTACACCCTTAATCTTGCGTCGTGCAGGTATTTAGTAATCAAATACAAGCGGTCATGGAAGTTATCGCCAAATAAAGCAGAGATCCGCCACCACAAGCCCAGGGAGTGTGCATTACCGCAATGTGCGTAAAAGACCCAAAAGTGCGCGAGACAACTTTTATCACTTCCGAAAGTGCTAAGAAAACACAGCTTAGAGACATTCGTCTGTGGTTTGGCGACACTTTGAACGCCACTGCTTTGCTTAGTTCACCCGGCAAAGTGTGGCCTGGGGGACATCTTTTTTTTAATGGGCAAGTGGCACATTGTAGAAATAAAATAAACAAAAATCCCCCGGGAAAAATGAGAGTATAGAGTAAAAAGGCATAAACGTAATAAGAAAAGGCTGACAAGTGTGACCAGTAGATGGCAGTCACACATAAGAGAGACGTGTAGAGTGCAATATGATGGCAGTCACACATAAGAGATACGTGTAGACTGCAATATGACTCAAGTAAATACCAACATTTTATATGTTCCATTGAAAATATAGAACATTACACACAGCGCTCAAAAATCCATCAAAATGTTTTAGTACGACTTTGGTAAGCTATGAAGCCGAGTATTATTATGTATTAACATACAAGTATTATTATGGTGTTTGTATAAGGTAAGACATTGTATCTGGTGCTTTGTTTCGCAATACTATGCAAAAGCAACTTTTCTTACCTTCTGGTACCCGTTGATGTGTATTTGGGTTCTGCATTTTTTTTGGCGCGAGTCAGCCTTTATAATCCGTGCCGACACCATAGTAGATAAGCTTCTTCTTTTTCTCTATCTTCTTGTTATGGGACATTCATCCTACGCTGTTGCCATTCCTAATATAAAGTAGTGTAAAGTTCTTACTTATATCTGTCAGTAAACTCGCCAAGAAAGCGCTAAAACATACCGGTGTAGTGAGTTTATATTATTCACCCAAGGAACTTTAGTTAGTAGAGAGAAAGCGGCTTGAAGATGATCTGTAAAACATCATCTATGCAACATTTTGACCAAAAAACCACCATAACATGTTATGTAGACCACAAGTGTTTTCAATTTAGAAAAAGATTATCATAATATGACCCCTTTAATGCGTCTTATAATCCGGTGCGCCTTACATATGAAAAAGATCGAAAATAGACCATTCATCGGCAGTGCGCCTTATAATACAGTGCGCCCTTTGGTCCGCAAAATACGGTAATTAATCACAAAACAATTATCGGATTAATCATGCACACACTGAGATTAATAATGTGATTTATTTAAGCAGTCAGTGATCAAATCAAGTACAAAAACGAGTGCGGAGACTCCGACTGGTGTTCTTGCTGGCAGATTTCCCTCCAAAATACAGCGTGAAAGAACTTCAGATACAACTGTTACCAGGTTTTGTGCAAATTAATGATACGCATTGAGGTAAAACATTGAAAAAATGCTTCCGTATTACATTCCGGCATTAAAAGTTGCATTTGTGTACAAATACCGGCGTCTTTTCTTAAGCACATTTTTAATCATGCAATCGAGTACTCTGTGTTTAAACATGATTAATCCAAACTCCAAAATGTTTTTTATCATTTGACAACCCTATTAAAACACAGAAATGTGTCTTTAAATATATTGTTTGCCTTTTTATTGGCTTATTTCATTACAAACGACATGACGTCTCGTGACCCCCATATTGAAAGAATATTAAAATTGTACATACTGTTCCTTTGAGAATGTAAAATAGTTGACTATTGTTATTTATGATCATATTTATGAGCACATAATTGTTTGTTTTGTTAAACTGAGAGGTGATAGAACACTTTTTTGAACGTACCTTTTGGCAACGGATACTGCAACTTCAATTATGTGCAAAAATATGATGAAACACATTATCCTAAATACCTCACAGTTTTCGCAATTAGTCTAAAATTACATGGGTTCAGTTTTTCCCGTTATCGTGGTATCGACTCAGTATCGGGAATCGTGGCAATCCATAGGTATCGATACCGACGACTGAAATTCTGGTCTCCCGGCAACCGTGGTAATAACACAAGGAAGTTGCTAAAGAAGTTAAGATTATTTTTTAACAATAACACAGTATTTATGTGCCTAACTAAAGCGATAACACTCAGTATAGGGTTTACATTTCGCTCACATAAGCTAAAAATGTCATACATTGACGTCATTCATAGGACACTATGGCGAGCACCCTCACATATCTGACTTTTTAATGACCTGATTATCACATTGCAGTCAAGTCCAATCGGTTAAATGACAAACTTTTAAGTATGTTTTTTGTGCTCGTAAACAATTGCTTACCTAGTTTGCTTCCCGATCTTGTAAGCACAGAATAAACGAAACATTTAGCTAAACTTGCTTCTTTCACCTCTTTGACAGGGCGCTTCAGTCTGACCCGGAAGTGAAATGCCGCTTTGGATTGTGGGTACCACAGTTCTCCACAAAGAAGTGGGATTTTTACGCTATTCGTTTGACACTTCTGTCAAATTCACCAAAACACATCGAGTCGACAAATGTATTTCCATCTTCCATTACGTCTTAAAAACTTGAAAAATAAGGCGCGTTTGGTTGAACCATAGACATCTTATAAGTAGACGCAGCATTGGCTGCTGTGACGCGAGAAATTGGGCCGCCATCTTGAAGTGGTGATGAGCAGCCTAAACTGACAGTTGACAGGTCGAAAACAAAGATGGTGTTCAACGTTTTCCTGCTCAAATGAGCGGACTGTTGAAAATAGGAATCGGGGGATTCCTTTTCACAACTAAGATTTAACATTAACGTACTATTGGTTGTATTTTGTGAAAATAATATTACCACAGAGTTGAGAAGGCGCAAAGATCTTCAATAGTTCTGAATATTTCATTTCATTTTTTATTTATCTCCTTCCTTGATGGATAGACAATTAAACCTCAGCAACTAAACACACATTTACACACCAATGCCTAAGAAGGAGCAGGATGAAGAAAAATCTTATATTTTCCTGCCCCCTTCAACGTAATACATAGTCTTACTTAATGGATACAAACCAAACAAATACATCCAAATGTAATGAAAACAAACAAAAACCACACAAAAAAAAACCACAAGTGCAAAACTTCATGAAGTACAAACCGAACAAAAAAAGTAATATACACCTCACGGGATGATACAAAACAAATACAAAACCAGACAAAAAAATAAGTAAAATAATAAATATAAAGCAAAATGTAAACACTTATGGCTGTCCATATGATTTTATTGTTCTGTCTTTATATATTTTTTCAATTGGAATATATTTTTACAGTCTTTTATCTCATTGTAAGGAGAATTTCATAGTTTAACCCCCACCACTGATATACACATTTGTTTTAAAGTTGTCCTAGAAATGACATTTTTCGTCTATGCTCTGTATTCTCAGAAGTGATGACAAACATTTATTGGAAATTTGCTGGTAATGTTTTACTTTTAGCCTTAAACATGACACAAAATGTATGTAACTTTACTAGCTCCTGTAGTTTCAATAAACCAGAATTAATAAATAATATGTTAGTGTGTTCTAAGTAATCTACTTTATGAATAATCCTTATAGCTCTTTTCTGTAGTTGATACAATGCCTTTACGCTACTCTTATATGTGTTCCCCCACACTTCCACACAGTAGCTGATATATGGCAATATAAGTGCACAATACAATATACACATTGCCCTATAATCTAACACATATTTTACCTTGTGTAATATAAAAATACTCTTAGACATCTTTTTCCGTACATGTGCAATATGAGATTTCCATGTCAGACCGTCATCCAGTATCACTCCTAAAAATGTAATTCAGAAACCCTTTCAATATCAATTCCATCTATTGAAAGTTTGATCGTTTCCTCCCTTTTCCTCTTACAAAAAATCCTAAACTTTGTTTTTTTCACATTCAACGATAATTTATTGACATCAAACCATCTCTTAAGTTTAATCATTTCCTGTTCAATAATGTTTGATAACGCTTTTAAGTAGAGATGTCCGATAATAAATGCTTTAAAATGTAATATCGGAAATTATCGGTATCGTTTTTTTTTATTATCGGTATCATTTTTAAAAATTTATTTATTTTTATCTTTTTATTAAATCAACATAAAAAACACAAGATACACTTACAATTAGTGCACCAACCCAAAAAACCTCCCTCCCCCATTTACACTCATTCACACAAAAGGGTTGTTTCTTTCTGTTATTAATATTCTGCTTCCTACATTATATATCAATATATATCAATACAGTCTGCAAGGGATACAGTCCGTAAGCACACATGATTGTGCGTGCTGCTGGTCCACTAATAGTACTAACCTTTAACAGTTAATTTTACTCATTTTAATTAATTACTAGTTTCTATGTAACTGTTTTTATATTGTTTTACTTTCTTTTTTATTCAAGAAAATGTTTTTAATTTATTTATCTTTTTTTTTTTTTTTTAAAGGACCTTATCTTTACCATACCTGGTCGTCCAAATTAGGCATAATAATGTGTTAATTCCACGACTGTATATAACGGTATTGGTTGATATCGGTAGCGGTAATTAAGAGTTGGACAATATCGGAATATCGGATATTGGCAAAACACCATTATCGGACAAATCCCTACTTTTAAGTCATGTCTCGAACTATAAAAGTTGGTGTTGTCCGCAAATAATACAAATTTCAATAACTTTGATACCTCACATATATCATTAATATATAAAATAAACAATTTTGGTCCCAAAACCGAACCTTGTGGAATTCCACATTCAAGCCTCATTTGTTCAGATGTATTACCCACAAAATCCACAAACTCTTGTCTATTATCTAAATAACTTCTTAGCCAGTCTAAAACTACTCCTCTCACACCAAATGAATGCAACTTGGACAATAATATAGAATGATCTATTGTGTCAAATGCTTTTTAAGATCGATAAACATCCTTATAGTGTATTTCTTATTATCAGTTGCTGTTGCTATATCCTCCATTATATTCATTACAGCTGAAGCAGTGGATCTATTGGTCCGGAATCCATACTGGCTCTCGCTCAACAGCATGTTCTTTTCAATAAAACTGTCTAATTTTTCTACAAATATTTTTTCAATTATTTTAGAAAATTGTGACAGCAGTGACACTGGTCTGTAATTAGTAAATCTATGTTTATCGCCCGTTTAAAAAAAAATATATATATATATATATATATATATATATATATATATATATATATATATATATATATATATATATATATATATATATATATATATATATATATTGCATGTATATAAATACATATATATGTCTTAATTAGATTATCCCCCCCAAAAAATTGTGTTCGATACCGTGGTACAGCATAATATGTATGTGTGGGAAAAATCACAAGACTATTTCATCTCTACAGGCCTGTTTCATGAGGGGTTTCCCTCAATCAGCAGGAGATTTTCATCAGGAGAAAATCTCCTGATGATTGAGGGAAACCCCTCATGAAACAGGCCTGTAGAGATGAAATAGTCTTGTGATTTTTCCCACACATACATATAAATACACATATATATATATTGTATATAGTTCTCTGCAAACCTATGAATTGTTCTATTTCGTCTTCATTATTTTGTCAGAATGCACCAGAATGCTTCATTTGTATGTGAAAATCACAAAGAAATCTTCTGGGGGAGGATGACCCCCCTACTGGGGTTAGGTTTACAAACTTTCAGCCCCACCTAAAACAAAATTCACCAGCCGCCACTGATTATGATGCAGTCTCATTTTAGGCAAAGTATAAGACAATACTTTCTTAACAGTATAATTGTAACCAGGAATAAGTCTTCAAGTAACAATATTCAAATACTAACATTGTTGGGTAAGACAGAATTTGGTTTTATTCTGAATCCAGTGAAACAGATTGATGGTTTTAGCTGATATAAAGACTTTCAGGTGTTTATATATGTTTATGTTGAAGTATTTGGCAGACACTTTTATCCAAAGCGACATACATAAAAAATACATATAAAACAATCACTGTAAACATGATCATTTAATGGAAGAATGCAATTCAAAATTTCAATACAAAGTGTCAAGACAGAATAAACTCTGCTGCTGCAGCAAGAGATAGTCTATAGGTCCCTAAGATATATAGATATCTAATGTAAAAAACAAACTAAAACAACTTAAATTCCTACAGTAAAGACAATAATTGTCTACCCATGGGTGGATCTACACCTGACATCCACTGTAATGATACCAAGTACAATAGCTGATCTAGTCGATACTATGATTACATCTATATTTTTTATCGTCACAAAATCATTTTTCCTTTTTAAAAAAATTCCTATTATGTTTATAAACTCAGAAAATACGTCCCTGGACACATGAGGACTTTGAATATGACCAATATACGATCCTGTAACTACTTGGTATCGGATCGATACCTAAATGTGTGGTATCATCCAAAACTAATGTAAAGTATCAAACAACAGAAGAATAAGTGATTATAACATTTTAACAGAAGTGTAGATAGAACATGTTAAAACAGAAAATAAGCAGATATTAACAGTAAATGAACAAGTAGATTAATAATCAATTTTTACAGTTCGTCCCTCATAATGTTGACAAAAAAAATAGAATGATAAATGACAATATGTTACTGCATACATCAGCATACTAATTAGGAGCCTTTGTTTGTTTACTTACTACTAAAAGACAAGTTGTCTTGTATGTTCACTATTTTATTTAAAGACAAACTTGCAATAAGAAATACATGTTTATTAAAATAAAGCTAATAATGACATTTGTATTTTGAAAAGTATCGAAATACAGTTTGGTACCGGTACCAAAATACTGGTATCGAGACAACCATACACCACACACACACGTACCCCACACCCCCATCCCGTGCCTTCGACGCCTCACCCCACGTGGTTTGACGGAAAACTGGCAGCTTCGGGACGGATGCCCGCCACTGTCCCTCCTGTTGCAAGTCTTGTGGTTTCTATGTCAACATGCTTGTATATGCTACGGCTATCACGTTTCTTCCCCCCTTCTGCATCAGTCCACGCCACCTTCACCCTCAATAAGAGCTCAGTCTGAGATCTACTTTTTTTTTTTTTTTTTTAACTCACCCTTCCCCGCATGTACCCTTTTCCCACCTTTTACGGGGCGCCGTAAATGGCGATCCTTCAGCGCTCCTGTATACGTTTAACAGAATAAAATAAGACAGCAGTTCAATTTAAATTACTTTATTGATAAAGTGTACACAACTACATCTGCTATACAAGTTTTTAAATATAAACATTCTTTCAATCAGAAATGCAGTCTTACATAGATAGATACAATAGCACCTCTAATAGTAAACACAGAATATGAAGCATGAAAGCTGATTTTGCGTAGCGTGGCATTCTGAAGTCGGACGGTCAGGGCAGATTGTTGGTCCAAACGGGCGCTCACTCACCAGCTGGGCATGAGCCAGTTCAAGCCCTTCAAGGCCACTTCGAACCCCAGGAAACAGGCCTGGGCAGGGAGAGAGAGAGCGAGTAAGTACTCCCCCGGCGGACTGGGTGCAGGCGGTGTAGGAGTTTTACTGCGTTGGCTGGGAAGGCTCGGAGAAAGACGGCGTTGAAGCCTTTGTAGAGCGCCTTGGGTCCTTCTTCCCGGAGCAGCGTCCTCAAGACGTCCGCCAGTCCTCTGTACTTGCCGTCCGCAGCTGTTAAACACCACTCAGTTAACCGCCTTAGTCGCCGGGTGCTTGGTCTAGAAAATCGGCTTGCATGTAAAATATCCGATATCAGCTCCGATACAATCAGTCCTGCAGACACTTACAAAGTCTTCAAGTGTAACTGGCCTGGTGCAGTCCCGAGATGAGCGTGCTAGCTACGGAGCGATCAACCCGATAGCCAGCACTGCTCTTTAGGTTGTCAGGCAGTGAGGATTACCAACCCACACATGGCCCAGCCACACTGGCTGGCCTCCGTTACACTCACCGCCCTAAACCTCACTCTTATCCAGGTCACGGTGCCACTATAACCCGCCTGGTTCAGTCCGTACTTGTTCTGTTCTGCACGAGCTATCAACCTGATTGCCTGCACTGCTCTTGAGATTGTCAGGGAGTGAGAATTACCTACATACACAAGGCCCAGCTACACTGGCTGGCCTCCGCTACACTCACCGCCCTAAAACTCACTCTCATCCAGGTCACGGCACCACTGTAACCTGCCTGGTTCAGTCTCTATTTTTTCTATTCCGCCCGGGACTCAAACCTAGGTCATTCACATGAAAGACAAGTATGCTATCGAGCTACTAACCCGATAGCCAGCACTGCTCTTGAGGTTGTCAGGGAGTAAGATTTACCAACCCACAGTTGGCCATGCCACACTGGCTGGCCTCCGCTACACTCACCGCCCTAAAACTCACTCTCATCCGGGTCACGGCACCACTGTAACCTGCCTGGTTCAGTCCCTACTTTTTCTGTTCCGCCCGAGCTATCAACCTGATAGCCAGCACTGCTCTTGAGGTTGTCAGGGAGTAAGTTTTACAAACCTACAATTGGCCCTGCCACACTGGCTGCCCTCTGCTACACTCACTGCCCTAAAACTCACTCTCATCCAGGTCACGGCACCACTGTAACCCGCCTGGTTCAGTCCGTACTTTTTCTGTTCTGCACGAGCTATCAACCTGATTGCCTGCACTGCTCTTGAGATTGTCAGGGAGTGAGAATTACCTACATACACAAGGCCCAGCCACACTGGCTGGCCTCCGCTACACTCACCGCCCTAAAACTCACTCTCATCCGGGTCACGGCACCACTGTAACCTGCCTGGTTCAGTCCCTACTTTTTCTGTTCCGCCCGAGCTATCAACCGGATTGCCAGCACTGCTCTTGAGGTTGTCAGGGAGTAAGTTTTACAAACCTACAGTTGGCTCTGCCACACTGGCTGCCCTCTGCTACACTCACTGCCCTAAAACTCACTGTCATCTGGGTCACGGCACCACTGTAACCTGCCTGGTTCAGTCCCTACTTTTTCTGTTCCACCCGAGCTATCAACCTGATTGCCAGCACTGCTCTTGAGGTTGTCAGGGAGTGAGGACTACCAACATACACAAGGCCCAGCCACACTGGCTGCCCTCCGCTACACCCACTGCCCTAAAACTCACTCTCATTCGGGTCACGGCACCACTGTAACCTGCCTGGTTCAGTCCCTACTTTTTCTGTTCTGCACGAGCTATCAACCTGATAGCCAGCACTGCTCTTGAGGTTGTCAGGGAGTTAGATTTACCACACTGGCTGGCCTCCGCTACACTCACCGCCCTAAATCTCACTCTCATCCGGGTCACGGCACCACTGTAACCCGCCTGGTCCAATCCCTACTCTTTCTGTTCCGCCCGAACTATCAACCTGATAGCCAGCGCTGCTCTTGAGGTTGTCAGGGAGTGAGGTTTACCACTCAGTTACACTCACCTCACTCTCATCCGTCTCACGGCACCACTATAACCCACTTGGTTCAGTCTCTACTTTTTCTGTTCCGCCAGGAACTCGGACCTAAGCCGTTTGCATGAACGACACACGTGCTGGCTACCGAGCCATCAACCTGATAGCCAGCACTGCTCTTGAGGTTGTCAGCCACACTTGCCAGCCTACGTTACACACGGCAGACGCGTATTAGAAAGTATCCGGTAAAAAATGTGTCCGCATCATTCAACTTACTGCGTCATGGGCTTAGCCTAATGAATTATTGTGGCCACCATGTGTCGCTAAAAACAATTACCACTCCACTTCAACTTAAAGACAGCAAATAGGTGAGTATTTGTCATCTGTTTGACTAATTTCCTATGATCAAGTCTTTTCTAACTGATAAAACTGTGTGATTTTTGCGGGTATCGTATCGGACTGATATCGGTTTTGTCTTGGAAGTGAAAAAGGCGGAGTCACCGGTCTGAAAGTTGGATTTGAGGACATCCGGGGGCAGCGCAATGGTCCAGTTCAAGAGTCCGGCCACGCCTCCAGCGAGCAGGATGTAAGCGGCGCCGAGCTGGGAAACGCTAAAACACACACATCAAAACCACGTTTTCGGACCACGCCATTGTTTTCATCTTTAGCCTTTTCACGGCGACTGACCTTTGACCCTCCGGGGTCAGGAGGTTTTTGAGGTATTCGTACGTCAGGAAGTAGAGACCGTTAGAAGGCACGTCTGGCAGAGAGGGAAGACGATGTGCACTTTGGACATGACACAAGGGGGCGCTTATGACCTAACTGCTAATACATCAAATAAAGATGATAAAGCATGGACGGCCAAATGGGACAAAGTTAAATAAATACATCTTCAAATAATTACAGAAATGTTTCTTTAATTATTTATATTTGGAATTAAATACAAGTATGTTATTAAATGTGTAATCAATTTATTAAATGTAAAAAAACATTATTCAATTCTTTAATTAATCATTCAGGATTCATTTAATAATGCCCTTAATGACACACTCAAGTAATCATTTAAAGATGTATTTATTTATTTAATCTTGTCCCATATATCACCTGTCAAAGTCAGTGGGCGGGGCTTACACAAATCTGTACCAATCATTGCGCGTGGAAGTACTGGGTAACCAATCAGGTGTTAGGATCCGCCCACTGACTTTGAAGACTTAGTTTGAAAAATATAATAAATCCATGGAGTGCTGTCAAGTGCCAAATGAGAGAAATAAATGAGTACATTTTTGAATCATCACCTAAATGTGTCATTAAATTAATTAATTAATAATAAATCATTTTGATGGGCCTGCTATCTGTGCCTTGGACCTCTGGCCGGGGGTTGCCGGAAGCAGACGTACTTTTACGATGGTGCCGAGTGTCTGAATCTGTGAGTTTTAGGTGTAACTGTACAAAATGAGCTACAGAGCTAGCCTAAAACATTAGCGCACATTAAAATGCTAACACTTAGCATGTGTGCCAACGATGGCATTGGCATGCTAACAGTTAGCATGTCTCACATTATCAACTGATATGGCTGTAAGGTGTATGGCTGCAGAAGTAGAGAAAAAAGTGAAAAATAGGCCAAAAAAAAGTTAGCATGCTAACGTTTGCATGCTAACAGTTAACAAGTGTCACATAGCAAGTTATATGACTCTGGGGTAAACGGTTGCAAATTTAGCTCAAAACGTTATCATGCTAATGTTAGCATGCTAGCAAGCTAACATTAGCATGCTATCAGTTAGAATGTGTGACATACCAAGTTATATGACTGTAAGGTGTATGGCTGTGGAAGTAGAGAAAAAAAGTGCAAAAAAAGGCCAAAAAAAAGTTAGCATGCTAATATTAGCTTACTAGCATGCTAACTTTTGCATGCTAACAGTATCACATACCAAGTTATATGACTCTGGATTCAACGGTTGCAAATTTAGCTCAAAACGTTATCATACTAATGTTAGCATGCTTGCAAGCGAACGTTGGCATGCTATCAGCTAGCATGCTATCAGCTAGCATGTGTCACGTACCTCTGATGAGCGTCAGCACGGTTCCTTTGTAGACGCTGCGGATGCCCTGCTCCTTGTAGAGCCGCACGGCGCAGTCGAGGGGACCGGAATATTTGGACACGCCCCCGCCAGCCTGCACCTACGACACACAGCACATTTCAGGTCTACGTGCAGAACAGGGGTCTCAAACCTGCAGCCCATATTTTGCGGCCCTCTACTTAACTTCATAGTTTAATGCACAGGTGTCAAACTCAGGGCCCGGGGCCACATCTGACCCGTCACATCATTTTATATGGCCTGGAGACAACACGTTGCTATCTATATACATTTCTGCAGAATAAAATACATAAAATACTATTTAAACTACTATATCATCTAATGATGCAACAAATATTATATTATCATACAACCACCAAAACCAGTGAAGTTGGCACGTTGTGTAAATGGTAAATAAAAACAGAATACAATGATTTGCAAATCCTTTTCAACTTATATTCAATAGAATACACTGCAAAGACAAGATATTTAACGTTCAAACTGAAAAACTTTATTTTTTGCAAATATTAGCTCATTTGGAATTTCATGCCTGCAACATGTTTAAAAAAAAGTTGGCACAAGTGGCAAAAAAGACTGAGAAAGTTGAAGAATGCTCATCGAACACTTATTTGGAACATCCCACAGGTGAACAGGCTAATTGGGAACAGGTGGGTGCCATGATTGGGTATAAAAGCAGCTTCCATGAAATGCTCAGTCATTCACAAACAAGGATGGGGCGAGGGTCACCACTTTGTGAACAAATGCATGAGCAAATTGTCCAACAGTTTAAGAACACCATTTCTCAACCAGCTATTGCAAGGAATTTAGGGATTTCACCATCTACGGTCCGTAATATCATCAAAAGGTTCAGAGAACCTAGAACATTCACTGCACGTAAGCGATGATATTACGGACCTTCGATCCCTCAGGCGGCACTGCATCAACAAGCGACATCAGTGTGTAAAGGATATCACCACATGGGCTCAGGAACACTTCAGAAAACCACTGTCAGTAACTACAGTTGGTCGCTACATCTGTAAGTGCAAGTTAAAACTCTACTATGCAAAGCCAATGCCATTGATCAACAACACCCAGAAACGCCGCCGGTTTCGCTGGGCCCGAGCTCATCTAAGATGGACTGATGCAAAGTGGAAAAGTGTTATGTGGTCTGACGAGTCCACATTTCAAATTGTTTTTGGAAACATTGGAGGTCGTGCCCTCCGGACCAAAGAGGAAAATACCATCTGGATTGTTCTAGGCGCAAAGTTGAAAAGCCAGCATCTGTGATGGTATGGGGGTGTATTAGTGTCCAAGGCATGGGTAACTTACACATCTGTGAAGGCACCATTAATGCTGAAAAGTACATACAGGTTTTGGAGCGACATATGTTGCCATCCAAGCAACGTTACCATGGACGCCCCTGCTTATTTCAGCAAGACAATGCCAAGCCACGTGTTACAACAGCGTGGCTTCATAGTAAAAGAGTGCGGGTACTAGACTGGCCTGCCTGTAGTCCAGACCTGTCTCCCATTGGAAATGTGTGGCCCATTATGAAGCCTAAAATACCACAAACAAAGTATTTACTTAAGTTGTACATCAAGCAAGAATGGGAAAGAATTCCACTTCAAAAATGTGTCTCCTCTGAGTGTTGTTAAAAGGAAAGGCCATGTAACACAGTGGTAAAAATGCCACTGTGACAACTTTTTTGCAATGTGTTGCTGCCATTAAATTCTAAGTTAATGATGATTTGCAAAAAAAAATTAAGGTTCTCAGTTGGAAAATTAAATATCTTGTCTTTGCAGTCTATTTAATTGAATATAAGTTGAAAAGGATTTGCAAATCATTGTATTCTGTTTTTATTTGCCAGTTACACAACGTGCAAACTTAACTGCTTTTGGGTTTTGTAATATACATGCAGTGTGTATATTGTACATATTGTTATGAAGGTGTCTGTCACTACATTATACATATATTTGCAGTGTGTATATAAAACATGGAGGGTTTTGAAGTTGTTTTAGTGGCTATGAAGGCTACAACGATGACTGCCATTACCCGCATCTTTATAGCGTTTTTTTTTAATCATCTTTAAAATCGTAAAAATAAAAAAAATAAAGACGTGTGTTCTTGTCTCTCATAATGTTTGTGAACAATAAGCACAATTCCATAAAAAAAAAAGCCCAGCTCTCCAGTCCCTTCACTCTGCGCCAGTAGATTCCTGATGGTTCACCCTTCCAGGTGAGTTCATCTACTCTTGCTTCACTCACGCTCCTCGTTCCCGTGGCTCCGATCCGGCGCTGCCGTGTAGTGTTAAGTGTTTCCTCTCCACACCTTTTGTGTGCATCCTTAGTTGTTTTTCCTCACTCCTTTTTTAATGCGCTTTTTGTTATTTTTTATATTTCTTTTCTGAAGCCCAAAGCCCATCGTGACAAAAGCATGTTCCCCAGGGTTACACACGCCCTCCTGGCATCGCAAACCACCTTACTACTTAAGGACCAATATAACCTGCAAAAAAACAACACTAATAGTAATGTAAAGGCAGAAAAATTATATAAATACATTTGTGTTGGACTTCTGTTTGTGTTTATTATTGCCTGTTAGAATAATTGTTTCTAAATTATCACAAAAACGTTGTATTACATTGTGTTCCTGACAAGAAGACAAAAGGCTGTCTTTTGAAACCTACCAAGAGTAAGGCTCGTAAAACTCCACTGTGTAGGGGGGGGGAGCAAGATGGTGTTCCTGTGTTCTCTCATGTATGGTAATCAACAGAAGGATGTTGTTCTGGCTTAAGGACTTCAAAGCGGAGAGATGACAGGATCTGCCCAATTTCCAGACGAACTCTTTTTGAAGTATTTTACGAACTCTTTTTGAACTATTTTATGGAACTCTTTTTGAACTGACCTTTTCTGTGAATTGTTTACGACCTTTTCTGTGAACTTTTTTGCGACCTTTGTCCTTTGGAAACAGCGGTGGCCAGGTGGTTAGGGAGGGTCCAAAATAAAAGAAGGAGACATGCCATCTTTTGGCAGAGCGTGCTGAGATACTGTACAAGGGTACAGTGTGTCCAGGCGTGTCTCCTCAATTGAGTCCAAATTGAATTCTGTCTCTGTTTAATTCTTTGCCTCTTGTCTTGTTTAATAGATGTCATCAGTGTTTGAACCAGACATATGTCCTGTCTTCAGTTTGTGTGTCTTTATTAGTTTTCGGCCTCGCTGCGCTCATTGTTGCCGTGTGTGTGTGTCCGTAACTACGCTCAACTCTCAAGTGTACTCATTAACCAAGACCACCTGCACTATCAACCCCATCCATGGTCACCGGATGATAATGTACGAGAGAAACGTAGGAGGAACTAAAGAACTGAAGCGTTGGATGTATGGTTGTTTAATGGACTTTACCTGCAGTAAGCATTTAATCCTCTCTCCTGGAGCCACGATTACAGTGGTGAAGACCCCCGCCAGACATCCCGACAGGAATATTTGCGCATGCCTGAACACAACACAATAATGTCACAACAGGAACACCTTTGGAATAAATCACTGATTGGTTAAGAAAACCATAAAAAAGAGCAATAAACAGGTGAATCGCAGTGAGAAAAAGTTGCAACGTTCACTCTAATATGAAACACAAAGCTGCCATGCAGGCTGTTCTTTCCTTTAAAACTGTCACTGCTCAAAAGATAATAATAAATCAATGTAATGAAATAGCGGCCGATAGGTTGTATTCAGTCACGTGACTTTTGAACGGGAGTAAACCAAGTGGGGGACCACCGAACCATCAGGGATACTGTGCAGCAAACAGAGTGCGAACTGAGTACCCAAGGGGTACAGACTAGAGATGTCCGATAATGGCTTTTTTGCCGATATCCGATATCCTGATATTGTCCAACCCTTAATTACCGATTCCGATATCAACCGATACCGATATATACAGTCGTGGAATTAACACATTATTATGCCTAATTTTGTTGTGATGCCCCGCTGGATGCATTAAACAATGTAACAAGGTTTTCCAAAATAAATCAACTCAAGTTATGGAAAAAAAATGCCAACATGGCACTGCCATATTTACAAACCCCGTTTCCATATGAGTTGGGGAATTGTGTTAGATGTAAATATAAACGGAATACAATGATTTGCAAATCATTTTCAACCCATATTCAGTTGAATATGCTACAAAGACAACATATTTGATGTTCAAACTGATAAAAAAATTTTTTTTTTGCAAATAATCATTAACTTTAGAATTTGATGCCAGCAACACGTGACAAAGAAGTTGGGAAAGGTGGCAATAAATACTGATAAAGTTGAGGAATGCTCATCAAACACTTATTTGGAACATTCCACAGGCAAATTGGGAACAGGTGGGTGCCATGATTGGGTATAAAAGTAGATTATATGAAATGCTCAGTCATTCACAAACAAGGATGGGGCGAGGGTCACCACTTTGTCAACAAATGCGTGAGCAAATTGTTGAACAGTTTAAGAAAAACCTTTCTCAACCAGCTATTGCAAGGAATTTAGGGATTTCACCATCTACGGTCCGTCATATCATCAAAGGGTTCAGAGAATCTGGAGAAATCACTGCACGTAAGCAGCTAAGCCCGTGACCTTCGATCCCTCAGGCTGTACTGCATCAACAAGCGACATCAGTGTGTAAAGGATATCACCACATGGGTTCAGGAACACTTCAGAAACCCACTGTCAGTAACTACAGTTGGTCGCTACATCTGTAAGTGCAAGTTAAAACTCTCCTATGCTAGGCGAAAACCGTTTATCAACAACACCCAGAAACGACGTCGGCTTCGCTGGGCCTGAGCTCACCTAAGATGGACTGATAAAGTGGAAAAGTGTTCTGTGGTCTGACGAGTCCACATTTCAAATTGTTTTTGGAAACTGTGGACGTTGTGTCCTCCGGACCAAAAAGGAAAAGAACCATCCGGATTGTTAAAGGCGCAAAGTTGAAAAGCCAGCATCTGTGATGGTATGGGGGTGTATTAGTGCCCAAGACATGGGTAACTTACACATCTGTGAAGGCGCCATTAAGGCTGAAAGGTACATACAGGTTTTGGAGCAACATATGTTGCCATTCAAGCAACGTTATCATGGACGCCCCTGCTTATTTCAGCAAGACAATGCCAAGCCACGTGTTACATCAACGTGGCTTCATAGTAAAAGAGTGCGGGTACTAGACTGGCCTGGGACATGCTCTCCCTGAGAGAGCATGAGAAAGGCGGGAATGGGGGGGTAGCGGGGGGTATATTGTAGCGTCCCGGAAGAGTTAGTGCTGCAAGGGGTTCTGGGTATTTGTTCTGTTGTGTTTATGTTGTGTTACGGTGCGGATGTTCTCCCGAAATGTGTTTGTCATTCTTGTTTGGTGTGGGTTCACAGTGTGGCGCATATTTGTAACAGTCTTAAAGATGTTTATACGGGCACTCTCAGTGTGACCTGTATGGCTGTTGACCAAGTATGCTTGGCATTCACTTGTGTGTGTGTGAAAAGCCGTAGATATTATGTGATTGGGCCGGCACGCAAAGGCAGTGCCTTTAAAGTTTATTGTCGCTCTGTACTTCTCCCTACATCCATGTACCACTCCGTACAGCGGCGTTTTAAAAAGTCATACATTTTACTTTTTGGAAACTGATACCTGGTTCTCTTCTACAAGACAAAACAGATGAAACTTGGAAAAGCATGAAGGTCTACAACTTCTTTGGGTGTGGCTGGGTCAAGGACATTGGTATCAAAACTCTCCTGGATAAATATGTATCGTTGCATTTCATGATCTAACTTCACGCCTTCTGCCATGTTTGTTGCTGTTGCAAGCGCCGTTTACAAGTAGGTGTGTTTCCCCCCGTCTTTATCAAAATATAACTATAGATGTCAATATTGTGCATATGCTGAAAGATTCATTTATGATTGTTTATCAAAATATAACTATGCAAAACCCAAAAGCAGTGAAGTTGACACGTTGTGTAAATGGTAAATAAAAACAGAATACAATGATTTGCAAATCCTTTTCAATTTATATTCAATTGAATAGACTGCAAAGACGAGATATTTCATGTTCCAACTGAGAGACTTCATTTTTTTGTGCTAATAATCATTAACTTAGAATTTAATGGCAGCAACGCATTGCAAAAAAGTTGTCACAGGGGCATTTTTACCACTGTGTTACATGGCCTTTCCTTTTAACAACACTCAGTAAACATTTGGGAACTGAGGAGACACATTTTTGAAGCTTTTCAGGTGGAATTATTTCCCATTCTTGCTTGATGTACAGCTTAAGTTGTTCAACAGTCCGGGGGTCTCCGTTGTGGTATTTTAGGCTTCATAATGCGCCACACATTTTCAATGGGAGACAGGTCTGGACTACAGGCAGGCCAGTCTAGTACCCACACTCTTTTATTATGAAGCCACGCTGTTGTAACACGTGGCTTGGCATTGTCTTGCTGAAATAAGCAGGGGCGTCCATGGTAACGTTGCTTGGATGGCAACATATGTTGCTCCAAAAGCTGTATGTACCTTTCAGCATTAATGGTGCCTTCACAGATGTGTAAGTTACCCATGTCTTGGGCACTAATACACCCCCATACCATCACACATGCTGGCTTTTCAACTTTGCACCTATAACAATCCGGATGGTTATTTTCCTCATTGTTCTGGAGGACACAACGTCCATAGTTTCCAAAAACAATTTGAAATGTGGACTCGTCAGACCACAGAACACTTTTCCACTTTGCATCAGTCCATCTTAGATGAGCTCGGGCCCAGCGAAGCCGGCAGCTTTTCTGGGTGTTGTTGATAAATGGCATTGGCTTTGCATAGTAGAGTTTTAACTTGCACTTACAAATAGAGCGACAAACTGTAGTTACTGACAGTGGTTTTCTGAAGTGTTCCTGAGGCCATGTGGTGATATCCTTTACGCACTGATGTCGCTTTTTGATGCAGTACCGCCTGAGGGATCCAAGGTCACGGGCATTCAATGTTACGTGCAGTGATTTCTCCAGATTCTCTGAACCTTGTGATGATATTACAGACCATAGATGGTGAATTCCCTAAATTCCTTGCAATAGCTCATTGTGAAATGTTGTTCTTAAACTGTTGGACAATTTGCTCACGCATTTGTTCACAAAGTGGTGACCCTCGCCCCATCCTTGTTTGTGAATGACTGAGCATTTCATGGAAGCTGCTTTTATACCCAATCACGGCACCCACCTGTTCCCAATTAGCCTGTTCACCTGTGGGATGTTCCAAATAAGTGTTTGATGAGCATTCTTCAACTTTCTCAAATTTTTTTGCCACTTGTGCCAGCTTTTTTGAAACATGTTGCAGGCATCAAATTCCAAATGAGCTCATATTTGCCAAAAAATAACGTTTTACAGTTCAAACGTTAAGTATCTTGTCTTTGCAGTTGCAATTGAATATAAGTTGAAAAGGATTTGCAAATCATTGCATTTTGTTTTTATTTACGATTTACACAACGTGCCAACTTCACTGCTTTTGGGGTTTGTAGAAGCAGACGGGGACAAAAGAAGGACAAAGTGTTTACCCTCAGTCCAGCTGCCATTGTGACATACAGGAAGAAGGCGTGGGAGGTGGGGGTAACCTGAGGTGGTGGGTGGGTGGAGGGGCGTTGTCTCACACAAGCCAATGACAGTAAAGGGGAGGGGAATGTAAACGTTTATATTTAGAGGTCTCTTTCGAGGAACAACCTACTCAAACATTCTCTTGGTGCCTGAACCTCGCCAGGTCAATTTGACAGGTTTGCGATTCAAGATCATGCTAAACCGGAGATCAAAATCAGACCATTAAGATTTAAAATCACACTAGGATTTAAGATCAGACACAGTTTTAGGTGTGAAACCTGGATTTAGCATGACCTAAAGATTAGACCTGTTTGGGGCAACCAGGTCTAATAATAGCAACAGATTGAAGAATACACCTAGATTTCAAGCCTAAAATTACTATTACATTTGGGTTTAAAATCAGATTCTGGTCAGGATCTAATGTTACATGTCCAAACCTGGTTTTACCATTAAAACCGGTCTTTGCTGTTAGACCTGGTTTGAGGATCAGGCAGAGCTTAAGCCAAGGTCGGCTCTAAGAGATGCTGGCTTCTTTTTAACGTTTGACCCGGCCGGGTTTTGGTTGAAGCTGGCTTCTTCCATATCAGACCTGCCTTAAAGATCTTCTTGGGTTTAAACTGAAATCCCAGTCAGAGATTTCCTAGCACCTAAGCCTAGCTTAGTAGCTTAGTAGTATAAATACAGATAAACCTGGGTTTACAGTCACACCACATTTGTTAAACATGACTTTAAGCTCAGGCCCCAGCATGACACATGGATTTAAGCCCTGACCTACATTCTAGGTTTAGACCTGGCATTATGTTAGACCAGAGTTTACAATTAAGAGCTGGCAATAACGTGAAACCTGGCTTGAGATCAGCCATTGTAGAAAAGTTAGATCTAGTTTCTAGGTTTAGTACTAGTTTTAAAGTGGCAAGTAGCGTTATTTTAAACATGGTTTGAAGTCAGTCCTGAATCTAAAGTTCTAGGCTCAGACCTAGCTTTGTAGTGTTAGACCTGGGTTAAGGTTGTTTTGTAATTAAACTTAAACTTAAGTCTCCTAATTAAACTTAGGTCACCTAAGTTTAAGTTCAAAACAACCTTAACCCAGGTCTAACACTACAAAGCTAGGTCTGAGCCTAGACCTTAGATTCAGGACTGATTTCAAATCCAGGATTTAAGGTTAAAGTGCTCGCAGTTTAAAACCAGATCTGAACCTAGCATTTGAACCAAGGCTTATCACACACCAGGTCTGACATAATGCTAGATCTAAACCTGAAAAGTTACTGTCGGTCGACTCTAAAACCAGCTCTCCTTCTGTTGCCTAATCTTACGACTTTGGTAACTTAGGTCTATAATTACAGATAGTCGGTTACACTTGACTTTAGGATCAGGCAACAGAATGAGAGCTGTTTAAGAGCTGACCTACAGTAACTTTCCAGGTTTAGACCAAGCATTATGTCAGACTTGGTGTGTGATCTGCCTTGGTTCATACGCTAGCTCTAGCTTCTAGATTCAGACCTGGCTTTAAACGGACAGGCACTTTAACTTTGAATCCTGGATTTAAAATCAGTCCTGAATCCAGCTAGACCTAGCTTTGTAGTGTTAGACCTGGGTTAAAGTTGTTTTGTAGTTAAACTTAAACCTAGGTGACCTAAGCTAGAGCGAACAAATCTACAAAGGCTGATCTCAAGCCAGGTTCCACGTTATTGCCAGCTGTAATTGTAAACTCAGGTCTGACATAATGCCAGGTCTAAACCTAGAACTTAGGTCAGCGCTTAAGTCCATGTGAAATGCTGGGGCCTAGGTCACCTAAGTTTAAGTTAAATTACAAAACAACCTTAATCCAGGTCTAACACTACAAAGCTAGATCTGAACCTAGAACTTTAGATTCAGGACTGATTTCGAATCCAGGATTCAAGGTTAAAGTGCCTGTCAGTTTAAAACCAGATCTGAACCTAGAAGCTAGACCTAGTATTTGAACCAAGGCTTATCGCACACCAGGTCTGACATAATGCTAGATCTAAACCTGAAAAGTTACTGTCGGTCGACTCTAAAACCAGCTCTCCTTCTGTTGCCTGATCTTACGAATTTGGTAACTTAGGTTTATAATTACAGATAGTCGGTTACACTTGACTTTAGGATCAGGCAACAGAATGAGAGCTGTTTAAGAGCTGACCTACAGTAACTTTCCAGGTTTAGACCTAGCATTATGTCAGACCTGGTGTGTGATCTGCCTTGGTTCATACGCTATCTCTAGCTTCTAGGTTCAGATCTGGTTTTAAACTGACAGATACTTAAACGTTGAACCTGGATTTGAATCTGAAGTTCTAGGCTCAACCTAATTTTGAAGTGTTAGACCTGGGTTGAAGTGAATTGAATTGAATTGAATTATTTATTTCAAACCTGCACTGTACAACACACTTTTTTTTTTTTTTTTTACATTTTGGCAGAGACATTTATGCAAGGCTTGAAAAGGGGTTGGATGAAGCAAATGCTTATAATATCCCAACCCCTCTCACTCATTCCACATAAACAATATAATACAAGAACAATACTATACAAACAAAAACAAGAAAAGCTCCTGTACACTAACAATACAATAGTACCATTGTGAGAAAAGACAAGGCGAGACAAAACACACACACACCCACACACACCCACACACACACACACACACACACACGCTCTGACCATACACCTCTCTCTCATCGCTCTGTGCTGAGGGCATCACTCTCTTTCCTCCTCGTACCTCTTCATTACTTCTTTTTTAAACAGTCTTTTAAATTGAATCATGTTAGAACAGGTTTTTAACTCGTCCCCTAAGTTGTTCCACAGACTGACTCCACGCACTGAAATGCACATTGATTTTAAAGTTGTTCTAAATTTAGGAAAATATAATTTGTTTCCTCTTAGACTGTAACTACGGTGAGCACCTCTATCCTGGAATAGGTTCTGTATATTGGATGGTAGAGAGTTTTGGGATGCCCTAAACATAATTTGAGCAGTTTTAAAGTTGATTACATCGTGCAGTTTAAGTTGCTTTAACTCCATGTATAGTGTATTTGTATGATGTCTGTAGTTAAAGTTAAAGTTAAAGTACCAATGATTGTCACACACACACTAGGTGTGGTGAAATTTGTCCTCTGCATTTGACCCATCCCCTTGGGGAGCAGTGGGCAGCAGCGGCGCCGCGCCCGGGAATCATTTTGGTGATTTAACCCCCAATTCCAACCCTTGATGCTGTTTGGTGAACATTGGACACAATCCTAATGGCCTTTTTCTGCAGAGTGACTAAAGGCTGTAGATGAGATTTATAACAATTTCCCCAGACTTCAACACAATAGTTTAAATATGACATAATAAATTAATGATACAATAACAGTAGAGCATTGTTATTCAATAAATTACATGATCTCCTCATCATTCCAACACATTTACCAACTTTTTTCCTCAGGTAACTTATATGAGGCTTCCATGATATATTTTCATCTATTACCACTCCTAAAAATGAAATTTGTTGAACATATTCTATTGGTGTATCATCAATAACAATCCTGATGGGTATATTACTTTTTCGATTGCTAAAGAGCATGATTTTGGTCTTTTTTAAATTCAGAGACAATTTGTTGGTATTAAACCAAGTTTTTAACTTGATCATCTCCTCAGTTACAGAGGCCAGAAGTTGCTTCATGTCGTCACCTGCACATGTAATGGTTGTATCGTCAGCAAAGAGGATGAACTTCAGCAGTGTTGATACTTTACATATTTCATTGATATACATTATAAATAGTGTGGGTCCTAGTATCGACCCCTGGGGGACTCCACAGGTTATGTTCATGAGTGTAGATTGATGTTGATCGATCTGAACAATCTGCTGTCTCTCATTCAAGTAGCTCTTCAGCCATTTCCCTGCCACTCCCCTTATGCCATAGTTTTCCAGTTTATTTACCAAAATCTGGTGGTCAATGGTATCGAAAGCCTTTTGCAAGTCAATAAAGATTCCTATAACAAATTTGTTTTTCTTGATACCATTAGCAATGTTCTCTATTAGATCACTTAGAGCTAATGAAGTTGACCTATTTTGTCGGAACCCATATTGACCATCAGATAATAATTTGTGCTTTTCAATGAAGCCACGAATTCTATTATCAAATACTTTTTCCAATATTGTTTTATATATTGTTAAGTTGTTTTGTCATCAAACTTAGGTAAATATTGTTAAGTTGTTTTGTCATCAAACTTAGGTAAAGTACACTCGACTTTAAGACCGAGCAACAGAATGAAACCTGGTTTTAAAGTCGCGTCCGGTCAAGTGCGTGAGTGCTCTTGTACTAACGTTAGCGGGTGTCCAGAGTCCGTCTGCTGCAGCTGTTTCCCCAAACCGAAGCCGAAGAAGCTGATGGCCATCATGGGGGCAACGCCCACCAACGGGGCGCCCATCCCTTTGTACAGGCCCAGGAGGCCCTAATCACACAAACACACACATTATTAGAGATAAAATGCTGGTACTTTCAACCACACTAAGGACACTTGGCCCTTTTGCGCGCATGAAACTACGACATGACAACGTTGCGTATCATTGCACTCACCTCTTTAGAGACGGTCTTGCGAAAGCAGTCGTAGGTTCCTGTGTAGACCACATACTGGGCGCACGAGGCTTTGGGCTGAGTCTGAAGCCTCACCTGACAAAACACAACAGTTTTTTTGCAATCTTTGTGATTATTCTGACCTGGATCGACCAGGGTTGTCCTGATACCAGAATTTCAGTGGTCGATACCTATTTATTTCCACGAATCTCAATACTCATTCGATTCGACCACGATAAAAATTAAAAATAAACTGAACCCACATACTTTAAAATTCACTTCTATATTGAAACGTGTTTCAGAGTGTACGATAACAACAGAATTTACAGTAATAGTCAGTATAAGCTGCCGAAAGCTATACATTTGTAAAATAACCTCTCAGTACATTAAAGCAAACACTGTGCTTATAAATATGATCATAAATAACAACAATAATCAACTATAAAACATTGTAAAAAGAACCGCATTGATGTGCTGCCTTCAAGTAAATAAAACAAACAATGTTAATAATATTATTTCAATATGATAGGAGTGTCCTTTGTAATGAACTAGGCTAATCAAAACACTAAAACATAAGAGCTAACATTTCTACAAAGGCTGATTTCAAGCCAGGTTTCACGTTATTGCCAGCTGTAATTGTAAACTCCGGTCTAACATAATGCCAGGTCTAAACCTAGAACTTAGGTCAGGGTTTAAATCCATTTGTCATGCTGGGGCCTGATCTTAAAACCATGTTTAACAATGGTGGTGTGACTGTAAACCCAGATTTATCTGTATTGATACTACTAAGCTAGGCCTAGGTGCTAAGAAAGCTCTGACTGGGATTTCAGTTTAAACCCAAGAAGATCTTTAAGGCTGGTCTGATATGGAAGAAGCCAGCTTCAACCAAAACCCAGCCGGGTCAAACGTTAAAAAGAAGATAGCATCTCTTAGAGCCGACCTTAAGCTCGGCCTGATCTTCAAACCAGGTCTAACAGCAAAGACAGGTTTTGATGGTAAAACCAGGTTTGGACATGTAACATTAGATCCTGATTTTAAACTCAAATCTAATAGTAATGTTTGGGTTGAAATCTAGGTCTAATCTTCAATCCATTGCTATAATGGGGGAACCAGGTCTAATCTTTAGGTCATGCTGGATCCAGGTTTCACATTAAAATCCGCCTGACCTAAAACTGTGTCTGATCTTAAATCCTAGTGTGATTTTTAAATCTTCAAAAAAAGGTGAAATAACTGAAAACATGTTTTATATTCTAGTTTCTTCAAAATAACCACCCTTTGCTCCGATTACTGCTTTGCACATTGTTGGCATTCTCTCTATGAGCTTCAAGCACACCTGTGAAGTGAAAACCATTTCAGGTGACTACCTCTTCAAGCTCATCGAGAGAATGCCCAGAGTGTGCAAAACAGTAATCCGAGCAAAGGGTGGCTATTTTGAAGAAACTAGAATACAAAACATGTTGTCAGTGATTTCACCTTTTTTTGTTTAGTACATAACTCCACATGTGTTCATTCATAGTTTTGATGTGACAATCTACAATGTAAATAGTCATAAAAATAAAGAAAATAGAGCAAAAAGACAAACAGAGAAAAGTCTGCAATTTAAACTAATAACGAATAAAAACAATGATTCGTCTTTTATATATATATATATATATATACATATATATATATATTTTTTTTTTATTATTATTTTTTTTTTTTAAATGTTTAATTATTTATTTTTTTATGTATTTTCATCTTATTTTAATTATTTATGAATATGTTTTTTTCTTCTTCTTTTCCAGATTTTGGCGCTTTTTCATCCGATTCAAACCGTTCCAACTTCAAACAGTTCAGCCTATTCGGGAATCGTGGGCTTTCCCTTGACAAATTCCAAAAACTCCCAGATTTCCCAGAATTCCAGGTTTTCCGGGACATTTTTCCATTCAAAATTAATTGGCCATTTTTCAAACTTCCACCATTTCCACATTTTTCAACAGACTCAAACCATTCCACCTTTAACATATTCCACTAATCCTGGAAATTCAAACTATAATTTTTCCAAGTTCTAAAAAATTCCAGGAATTCCCAGAATTCCCTTTTTTCTGGCGACTACTCCTTTCACATTTTTCAACCCACTTCAACCGTTCCACTGTCCAAACCTTCCTCTTAATCAGGAACCTCCTAAACTGGAAAAATTCCCGGTTTTCCCGAAATTCCTGGAATTCCTTAATACCATTTCTCAATTAAAAATTGTACTACTTAAATATTTCTCGACCGATTTGAAAAATTTCAACATCGACCATTTCAACTAATTCAGAACATTCAAGTCTTAACATTTTCCAAAAAATGTGCGCTTTTCCCAAACTTTCCAAATTCCCATTGAAATGAATGGGACATTTTTCAAAGTTCCACAATTCCCACATTTTTTATCCAATTCAAACCGTTCCAACTCTAAAATATTCAGCCTGTTCAGGAATTGTGTGCTCCCTTTCAACAATTTTTAAAAAAATCCTGGATTTCCAAAAATTCCCAGTTTTCAGGGACATTTTCTGCATTCAAAATTAATTGTCCATTTTTTAAACTTCGACAATTCCCACATTTTTCCACCGATTCAAACCATTTCACCGTCAACACATTCAACTCATCCAACTAACACTTTCCCAAGTTCCAAACCAAATTCCGTTTTTCCTGGAAATTCAAACTCTTCAACGTTCAAACTAATCTTACATTCATATTACATTCTGTCAGCATTTCAGTTCAACTTCAGCAATGGAGCATTCACACGCATTTCCTTCAGGAATTGCTTCATCTAGTTTTGTTTAATATTTATTTTTATATTTTGGCAACACTTTACTTATTTCACCAGGGAGGCTAGGGTTGCTAGGGGGACATTTGCTGAGCACAGTATTATTGCAGAAATACAATACAATTAAAAAGAAAAATTATGAAAAAAATAGATTTCATTGGCATAATACAGGGTTGTCCAAAGTGCGGCCCGGGGGCCATTTGCGGCCCGCCATACATTCTGGAAATACTATTGTAAAAATAAAAAAGAACATTAAAAAAAGTGGAATGAGCTGAAATCTAACGAGAAAAAGTTGCAATGTTGACACAAAAGCTGCCATGTAGGCTGTTTTTTTTTCTTTTGTCTTTCTTTATTTTTCTTTTTTTGCCATTGCTCAAAAAAAAAAAATAATGACAAAAAATCCATGTTATAATGAATTATTTTCAGGCCTCCAATTACTTCAAATATTTCACTTTAAAATGTTTTATGTGGTAAATATTGCATATATTGTGTAGTAGCCATATAAAAACACCAAATTTTTCTTTGACAAAAGCGCATAAAACAAACAAAATAATAGTTCCAGCATAAAATCGACAGATATATCTGAATAAAATCAATGGTGTCCTGCATTATTGATCTTTTAGGGCTCTAATTACTAAATACGGCATATTTCAGTTTTACTATAAAAAAAACTAAGTTGTTTTTGACAGAAAAGCCATAAAACTTTTTTTTTCATTTGTATTACTTTATATCAACTTGAAGTTGATGACTGAACCCTTTATGGTCCCCGGGGCCCCTAAAGGTAAAATAAATAAAAAATCCATATATTTTGTTATGGTTTGAAAATTAAAAATATCAAAATGGCCCCCACACAGGGACGGTATAGCTCGGTTGGTAGAGCGGCCGTGCCAGCAACTTGAGGGTTGCAGGTTCGATCCCCGCTTCCGCCATCCTAGTCACTGCCGTTGTGTCCTTGGGCAAGATACTTTACCCACCTGCTCCCAGTGCCACCCACACCGGTTTAAATGTAACTTAGATATTGGGTTTCACAATGTAAAGCGCTTTGAGTCACTTGAGAAAAAGCGCTATATAAATGTAATTCACTTCACTTCACTTCACATGCTTTAATTTTTCCGTGTGCGGCCCTCAGTGGAAAAAGTTTGGACACCCCTGGCATAATGTAATGAAAAAAGGCTGAAATATTGATAGTAGTAACAAATACAAACACAAAGATGTGTCCTTAAATATATATTTTAGCTTTTTTGTTAGCATACTTCATTACGAACGACATGATGATGTCATACTATAACGCCATACTGAAAGAATATTATCCAATCCAATCCACTTTATTTATATAGCACATTTAAACAACAAAATGTTTCCAAAGTGCTGCACAACAATATTAAAAAGAATATTAAAATATTATCCTTTTCTCCACCAATGACTGAATAAAAACAAAAAATAAATACATATAAAACCAATATAAAAAACAATATCAAATAAATATGATTAAAAACATATGATATAAATATGATAAATATATATATACTGTATTTTTCGGAGTATAAATCGCACCGGGGTATAAATCGCACCCCCGGCCAAACTATGAAAAAAACTGCGACTTATAGTCCGAAAAATACGGTATATAAATTATTAACAATATTGTTTTCTTTATGTACTTGAACGCTCCACACCGCTGAAATAGTTGACTATTGTTGTTATTTACGATCAAAATTTAAAGCACAGTATTGTTTATGTTGATATACTGGGGGGTTATAGCAGTGTTTTTCAACCACTGTGCCGTGAGATACATTCTGGTGTGCCGTGGGAGATTATGCACTTTCACCTATTTGGTTTAAAAATATTTTTTGCAAACCAGTAATTATAATCTGCAAATAGTGTGCCGTTGTTGAGTGTCGATGCTGTAAAGTACAAAGTAAAGAAAGACAGAATGCTGGACGACAGCAAAGACTTACAGCGTGTGGAGCAGAGACGGCGTTCACAAAGTACATCCGTACATGATATAACAATCAACAATGTCCACACAAAAAAAGATAGCAACAACTTAAATATTCTCGATTGCTAAAAAAAAGCAGGTGCGGGGAATAGCGCTCAAAGGAAGACATGAAACTGCAACCGGATAATACCAACAAAACAGGAAAAGCCACCAAAATGGGAGCGCAAAACAAGAACTAAACACTACACACAGTAAAACAGCAAAAAAATCTAAATAAGTCACGGCGACTTATGTGTGAAATTATTAACACATTACCGTAAAATATCAAATATTATTTAGCTCATTCACGTAAGAGACTAGACGTATAAGATTTCATGGGATTTAGCGATTAGGAGTGACAGATTGTTTGGTAAACGTATAGCATGTTCTATATGTTATAGTTATTTGAATGACTCTTACCATAATATGTTACGTTAACATACCAGGCACGTTCTCAGTTGGTTATTTATGCCTCATATAACGTACACTTATTCAGCCTGTTGTTCACCATTCTTTATTTATTTTAAATTGCCTTTCAAATGTCTCTTCTTATTGATGGGTTTTATCAAATAAATTTCCCCAAAAAATGCGACTTATGCTCCAGTGCGACTTATATATGTTTTTTTCCTTCTTTATTATTAGAGATGTCCGATAATGTCGGCCTGCCGATATTATCGGCCGATAAACGCTTTAAAATGTAATATCGGAAATTATTGGTATCATTTTTTTTTATTATCGGTATCGTTTTTTGTTTTTTTGTTTGCTTTTTTAAAAATTAAATCAACATAAAAAACACAAGGTACACTTACAATTAGTGCACCAACCCAGAAAACCTCCCTCCCCCATTCACACTCATTCACACAAAAGGGTTGTTTCTTTCTGTTATTAATATTCTGGTTCCTACATTATATATCAATATATATCAATACAGTCTGCAAGGGATACAGTCCGTAAGCACACATGATTGTGCGTGCTGCTGGTCCACTAATAGTACTAACCTTTAACAGTTAATTTTACTCATTTTCATTAATTACTAGTTTCTATGTAACTGTTTTTATATTGTTTTACTTTCTTTTTTAATCAAGAAAATGTTTTTAATTTATTTATCTTATTTTATTTTATTAATTTAAAAAAAAAAGGACCTTATCTTCACCATACCTGGTTGTCCAAATTAGGCATAATAATGTGTTAATTCCACGACTGTATATATCGGTATCGGTTGATATCGGTATCTGTAATTAAAGAGTTGGACAATATTGGAATATCGGATATCGGCAAAAATCCATTATCAGACATCCCTATTTACAAACCCTGTTTCCATATGAGTTGGGAAATTGTGTTAGATGTAAATATAAACGGAATACAATGATTTGCAAATCCTTTTTAACCCATATTCAGTTGGATATGCTACAAAGACAACATATTTGATGTTCAAACTGATCAACTTATTTTTTTTGCAAATAATCATTAACTTTAGAATTTGATGCCAGCAACACGTGACAAAGAAGTTGGGAAAGGTGGCAATAAATACTGATAAAGTTGAGGAATGCTCATCAAACACTTATTTGGAACATCCCACAGGTGAACAGGCAAATTGGGAACAGGTGGGTGCCATGATTGGGTTAAAAAGTAGATTCCATGAAATGCTCAGTCATTCACAAACAAGGATGGGGCGAGGGTCACCACTTTGTCAACAAATGCGTGAGCAAATTGTTGAACAGTTTAAGAAAAACCTTTCTCAACCAGCTATTGCAAGGAATTTAGGGATTTCACCATCTACGGTCCGTCATATCATCAAAGGGTTCAGAGAATCTGGAGAAATCACTGCACATAAGCAGCTAAGCCTGTGACCTTTGATCCCTCAGGCTGTACTGCATCAACAATTGACATCAGTGTGTAAAGGATATCACCACATGGGCTCAGGAACACTTCAGAAACCCACTGTCAGTAACTACAGTTGGTCGCTACATCTGTAAGGGCAAGTTAAAACTCTCCTATGCAAGGCGAAAACCGTTTATCAACAACACCCAGAAACGCAGTCGGCTTCGCTGGGCCTGAACTCATCTAAGATGGACTGATACAAAGTGGAAAAGTGTTCTGTGGTCTGACGAGTCCACATTTCAAATTGTTTTTGGAAACTGTGGATGTCGTGTCCTCCGGACCAAAGAGGAAAAGAACCATCCGGATTGTTATAGGCGCAAAGTTGAAAAGCCAGCATCTGTGATGGTATG